>NC_086444.1:526068419-526283419 GCF_028390025.1 Pseudophryne corroboree | reverse complement strand
CAGGTAGTATCTCAGGGGTACAAATTGGAATTCGAGACGTCTCCCCCTCGCCTGTTCCTGAAGTCTGCTTTACCAACGTCTACCCCCGACAGGGAGGCGGTATTGGAAGCCATTCACAAGCTGTATTCCCAGCAAGTGATAATCAAGGTACCCCTCCTACAACAGGGAAAGGGGTATTACTCCACGCTGTTTGTGGTACCGAAGCCGGACGGCTCGGTGAGACCCATTTTAAATCTGAAAGCCTTGAACACTTACATAAAAAGGTTCAAGTTCAAGATGGAGTCACTCAGAGCAGTGATAGCGAACCTGGAAGAAGGGGACTACATGGTGTCTCTGGACATCAAGGATGCTTACCTCCATGTCCCAATTTGCCCTTCTCACCAAGGGTACCTCAGGTTTGTGGTACAGAACTGTCACTATCCGTTTCAGACGCTGCCGTTTGGATTGTCCACGGCACCCCGGGTCTTTACCAAGGTAATGGCCGAAATGATGATTCTTCTTCGAAGAAAAGGCGTCTTAATTATCCCTTACTTGGACGATCTCCTGATAAGGGCACGGCCCAGAGAACAGTTAGAGGTCGGCGTAGCACTATCTCAAATAGTACTACGACAGCACGGATGGATTCTAAATATTCCAAAATCGCAGCTGATTCCGACGACACGTCTGCTGTTCCTAGGGATGATTCTGGACACAGTACAGAAAAAGGTGTTTCTCCCGGAAGAGAAAGCCAGGGAGTTATCCGACCTAGTCAGGAAACTCGTAAGACCAGGCCAGGTGTCAGTGCATCAGTGCACAAGGGTCCTGGGAAAGATGGTGGCTTCTTACGAAGCGATTCCATTCGGCAGATTCCACGCAAGAACTTTTCAGTTGGATCTGCTAGACAAATGGTCCGGATCGCATCTTCAAATGCATCAGCGGATAACCCTGTCTCCAAGGACAAGGGTGTCTCTCCTGTGGTGGTTACAGAGTGCTCATCTCCTAGAGGGCCGCAGATTCGGCATTCAGGATTGGGTCCTGGTGACCACGGATGCCAGCCTGAGAGGCTGGGGAGCAGTCACACAGGGAAAAAATTTCCAGGGCTTGTGGTCCAAGCATGGAAACGTCACTTCACATAAATATCCTGGAACTAAGGGCCATTTACAATGCCCTAAGTCAGGCAAGGCCTCTGCTTCAGGGTCAGCCTGTATTGATCCAGTCGGACAACATCACGGCAGTCGCCCACGTAAACCGACAGGGCGGCACAAGAAGCAGGAGGGCAATGACGGAAGTGGCAAGGATTCTTCGCTGGGCGGAAAATCATGTGATAGCACTGTCAGCAGTGTTCATTCCGGGAGTGGACAACTGGGAAGCAGACTTCCTCAGCAGACACGATCTTCACCCGGGGGAGTGGGGACTTCACCCAGAAGTCTTCCACATGATTGTAAACCGTTGGGAAAAACCAAAGGTGGACATGATGGCGTCTCGCCTCAACAAAAAACTGAACAGATATTGCTCCAGGTCAAGGGACCCTCAGGCAATAGCTGTGGACGCTCTGGTAACACCGTGGGTGTACCGGTCAGTGTATGTGTTCCCTCCTCTTCCTCTCATACCAAAAGTACTGAGAATCATAAGAAGGAGAGGAGTAAAGACTATACTCGTGGCTCCGGATTGGCCAAGAAGGACTTGGTACCCGGAAATTCAAGAGATGCTCACGGAAGACCCGTGGCCTCTACCTCTAAGACAGGACCTGCTCCAGCAGGGACCATGTCTGTTCCAAGACTTACCGCGGCTGCGTTTGACGGCATGGCGGTTGAACGCCGGATCCTGAAGGAAAAAGGCATTCCGGATGAAGTCATCCCTACCCTGATCAAAGCCAGGAAGGATGTAACCGTACAACATTATCACCGTATTTGGCGTAAATATGTTGCGTGGTGCGAGGCCAGGAAGGCCCCTACGGAGGAATTTCAACTGGGTCGATTCCTGCATTTCCTGCAAACAGGACTGTCTATGGGCCTCAAATTAGGGTCCATTAAGGTTCAAATTTCGACCCTGTCGATATTCTTCCAAAAAGAACTAGCTTCTGTTCCTGAAGTTCAGACGTTTGTCAAGGGAGTACTGCATATACAGCCTCCTTTTGTGCCTCCAGTGGCACCTTGGGATCTCAATGTAGTGTTGGGATTCCTAAAATCACATTGGTTTGAACCACTCACCACTGTGGACTTGAAATATCTCACATGGAAAGTGGTAATGCTGTTAGCCCTGGCTTCAGCCAGGCGTGTATCAGAATTGGCGGCTTTATCCTATAAAAGTCCTTACCTAATTTTTCATACGGACAGGGCAGAATTGAGGACTTGTCCTCAATTTCTCCCTAAGGTGGTTTCAGCATTTCACTTAAACCAACCTATTGTGGTGCCTGCGGCTACTAGGGACTTGGAGGATTCCAAGTTGCTGGACGTAGTCAGGGCCCTGAAAATATGTTTCCAGGACGGCTGGAGTCAGAAAATCTGACTCGCTGTTTATCCTGTATGCACCCAACAAGCTGGGTGCTCCTGCTTCTAAGCAGACGATTGCTCGTTGGATTTGTAGTACAATTCAGCTTGCACATTCTGTGGCAGGCCTGCCACAGCCAAAATCTGTAAAAGCCCATTCCACACGGAAAGTGGGCTCATCTTGGGCGGCTGCCCGAGGGGTCTCGGCTTTACAACTTTGCCGAGCAGCTACTTGGTCAGGGGCAAACACGTTTGCTAAATTCTACAAATTTGATACCCTGGCTGAGGAGGACCTGGAGTTCTCTCATTCGGTGCTGCAGAGTCATCCGCACTCTCCCGCCCGTTTGGGAGCTTTGGTATAATCCCCATGGTCCTTTCGGAGTCCCCAGCATCCACTAGGACGTTAGAGAAAATAAGAATTTACTTACCGATAATTCTATTTCTCATAGTCCGTAGTGGATGCTGGGCGCCCATCCCAAGTGCGGATTGTCTGCATTACTTGTACATAGTTATTGTTACAAAAATCGGGTTATTGTTGTTGTGAGCCATCTTTTCAGAGGCTCCTTCTGTTATCATGCTGTTAACTGGGTTCAGATCACAAGTTGTACGGTGTGATTGGTGTGGCTGGTATGAGTCTTACCCGGGATTCAAAATCCTTCCTTATTGTGTACGCTCGTCCGGGCACAGTATCCTAACTGAGGCTTGGAGGAGGGTCATAGGGGGAGGAGCCAGTGCACACCGGCTAGTCCTAAAGCTTTTACTTTGTGCCCAGTCTCCTGCGGAGCCGCTATTCCCCATGGTCTTTTCGGAGTCCCCAGCATCCACTACGGACTATGAGAAATAGAATTATCGGTAAGTAAATTCTTATATTATATATATATATATATATATATATATACATACATACATACATACATACATACATACATACATACATACATACATACACACCCCCCCCCCCCCCCCGGTATGTCTATTACCAAAATGGGGACACACAGTAGGACTGCAGACTGTTGTCGTGCCCATCCCCCCCCCCCCCCCCCACACACACACACACACTGCAGAGTACCCGGCAACCAACACCCTCCACAGACAGACAGCACCCCCTTACTTCCACAAACAGCACCCCCCTTCCCTCCATAGACAGAGAGCACCCCGCCTCACCTCTAGCCAGGAGCCAGCGCGGACAGTGAGGCTAGGCAGCAGGCTGAATGGAAGCGGCGCGATCATGTTACTGGCAGCAGCCCTAGCAAAGTGGAGGCTATGAGCTGCTGCTGTAACGCCGCCGAGCACCACGGACCTTGCTCAGCGGCGCAGTTACCAGAGCCCCAGCTAATAAAATTTTTATATATATATATATATATATATATATATATATATATATATATATATATATATATATATATATATATATATATTCCCATAGATCCGTCTCTCCTGTAGTTCCATTGCTGCATCGGGTGCCTGTGTGGTTAACGAAATAAAAAGACAGCAGACGCGGCACTCCAAGTGACTTGAGAAATAACAGCTCTTACAACAGGCAGATGTATAAAGTACGACGTTTCAATGCCGCTTTATTAGGGCATTTTCCTCAGGTATAACAAATAACAATAAAATCTTACCTTTATAAAGGCATTCAATCACCCAATGTGAAACAACGTGTGCCGGGCAGGACGCCCGCCGCTCTGTTCGGCGCAGCGGAAGTGACGACGCACTACGTCACCTCCTACTGCTGTGCTCCCCGTCACCATAGCAACATACAACAATAGGTGCATCGGACACTGGAAGCATAATAAACATATGTGATACTATCTAGACACAACATAGACAAGCGATAATAGTATGCAGCATCTACATCATAACATACCGCTAAACCATCAATATATTTATAAGGTGGACTGACCTATCCGTAAAACATTGGTCAATGTCAGTACCCATAAAGCAAAGGAAATAGCATATAAAGTTGACTTAATATGCTGTGACTACAAGTGCAGCTAAAACATTATAGCTAAATCAACTAGGTTATTTAGAAAGGGGTCTCTTATTGGCACATCATCCAATACGCAACTGGATGAGAACTGATACTATAGATGGCCAAATCTGCTTCCTAACTAGATAAATACATATGATACTACTAATTGCAGACATAGGCCCAGCAAAAATCATATACCAGATTGAAATGAAGATCCCAGAGCAAAATGGAAAGTCTGACTATTTATCAAATATTAATTGTTGATTCCGGCGCAGTGACTAGCGGATGTTACAAAAACCTATTAAACCCATACACATGCGCATCACCAAGATAATCCCATGATTCCATGGGTGGTACAGTACCATGCAGGCAGCACAGGCATCAATAATATTTCCAAAAAACTATGGCCAATTATCCAGGGGGACCCCGAACTGAGGTTGCACGACACTAAATTAATGTCCTGTTATAAGCGGAGTAAAAACTTAAGGGAGATTTTGGTGAAAACCGATGTTACCAACCATACACCTCCATCTCCCATGTTCAGTAAGAAGGGTTGCATACGCTGCACCTGTACAACATGTCAATATATGATCTCTGGTGACACATTTCAACATCCACACTCGGGTAAAAACATGTTTATTTACCATACACTTACATGTGCTTCAAGATATGTGGTATACCAACTGTTGTGTCCCTGTGGGCTGTCATACGTTGGTAAGACAGAACGCATGTTCAAGGAACGTATGGCAGCCCACAGGTCTGCCATTAAAGCAGCCCTCAGTAAGGGATCTAGCGAGCAGCCCGTGGCCAGGCACTTTGCCCAATATCGACATCCACTAACCACTCTTAAATACCGCATGATAGATCATGTCCCCGCCTCTATCAGGGGCGGTGATCGCGGTGGGAAATTGTTGAGGTTGGAAGCACGGTGGATCTACCGGCTTAACACGGTACACCCACGGGGACTCAATGAGTCCTATGGGTTTAATAGCTTTTTGTAACATCCGCTAGTCACTGCGCCGGAATCAACAATTAATATTTGATAAATAGTCAGACTATCCATTTTGCTCTGGGATCTTCATTTCTCTGACGTCCTAGTGGATGCTGGGAACTCCAAAAGGACCATGGGGAATAGCGGCTCCGCAGGAGACTGGGCACAACTAAAGAAAGCTTTTAGGTCACCTGGTGTGCACTGGCTCCTCCCACTATGACCCTCCTCCAAGCCTCAGTTAGATTTTGTGCCCGGCCGAGGTTGGATGCACACTAGGGGCTCTCCTGAGCTTCTAAAAAGAAAGTATATAATTAGGTTTTTTATTTTACAGTGAGACCTGCTGGCAACCGGCTCACTGCAGCGAGGGACTAAGGGGAGAAGAAGCGAACCTACCTGCTTGCAGCTAGCTTGGGCTTCTTAGGCTACTGGACACCATTATCTCCAGAGGGATCGACCGCATGGAACTGGCCTTGGTGTTCGGTCCCGGAGCCGCGCCGCCGTCCCCCTTACAGAGCCAGAAGCAAGAAGAGGTCCGGAAAATCGGCGGCAGAAGACATCAGTCTTCACCAAGGTAGCGCACAGCACTGCAGCTGTGCGCCATTGCTCCTCATACACACTTCACACTCCGGTCACTGAGGGTGCAGGGCGCTAGGGGGGGGCGCCCTAAGCAGCAATAAAAACACCTTGGCTGGCAAAAATACCACAATATATAGCCCCAGAGGCTATATATGTGATAATTACCCCTGCCAGAATCCATAAAAAAGCGGGAGAATAGTCTGCGAAAAAGGGGCGGAGCTATCTCCTTCAGCACACTGGCGCCATTTCTCCCTCACAGCTCCGCTGGAAGGAAGCTCCCTGGTTCTCCCCTGCAGTCTACACTACAGAAAAGGGTAAAAAAGAGAGGGGGCGCACTAAATTTAGGCGCAGTATATATAACAGCAGCTATAGGGGACATAATTCAGTTAGCATTATATAGCGCTCTGGTGTGTGCTGGCATACTCTCACTCTGTCTCCCCAAAGGGCTTTTGTGGGTCCTGTCCTCTGTTAGAGCATTCCCTGTGTGTGTGCGGTGTGTCGGTACGGCTGTGTCGACATGTTTGATGAGGATAATGATGTGGAGGCGGAGCAGATGCCTATAGAAGGGATGTCACCCCCTGCGGGGCAGACACCCGAGTGGATGGACTTATGGAAGGAATTGCGTGCACGTGTCGACTCCTTACACAAAAAATTTGACAACATGCCAAATGCGGGACAGCCGGCTTCTCAGCTCGTGCCTGTCCAGGCTTCTCAAAGGCTATCGGGGGCTCTAAAACGCCCGCTACCTCAGATGGCAGACGCGGATGTCGACACGGATACTGACACCAGTGTCGACGACGATGAGTCTAGTCTAATGTCCACTAAGGCCATTCGTTGCATGATTGAAGCAATGAAAGAGGTGTTACAAATCAGAAGAATTAAATGAAGTGTGTGAAGAAGCGTGGGCTTTCCCTGATAAAAGATTGGTAATCTCTAAGAAGTTACTAATGGCGTTCCCTTTCCCGCCAGAGGATAGGTCACGTTGGGAGACACCCCCTAGGGTGGATAAAGCGCTCACACGTTTGTCTAAAAAGGTGGCACTACCGTCTCCGGATACGGCCGCCCTCAAGGAACCTGCTGATAGAAAGCAGGAGGCGATCCTGAAGTCTGTATATACACACTCAGGCATTATACTTAGACCAGCTATTGCGTCAGCATGGATGTGCAGTGCTGCCGCTGCGTGGTCAGATTCCCTGTCAGAAAATATTGACACCCTAGACAGGGACACTATTCTGCTAACCATAGAGCATATAAAAGACTCAGTCTTATACATGAGAGATGCACAGAGGGAGATCTGCCGGCTGGCATCTAAAATAAGTGCATTGTCCATTTCTGCTAGGAGAGGCTTATGGACTCGCCAGTGGACAGGGGATGCAGATTCAAAAAGGCACATGGAAGTTTTGCCTTATAAGGGTGAGGAGTTATTTGGGGATGGTCTCTCGGACCTAGTTTCCACAGCAACTGCTGGGAAGTCAGCATTTTTACCCCATGTTCCCTCACAGCCTAAAAAGGCGCCGTTTTATCAGGTACAGTCCTTTCGGACTCAGAAAAACAGGCGTGGAAAAGGCGGGTCCTTTCTGTCCAGAGGCAGAGGTAGGGGAAAAAGGCTGCAACAAACAGCAGGTTCCCAGGAGCAAAAGTCCTCCCCCGCTTCTTCCAAGTCCGCCACAGGCGGAGCCAGGTACGGTGGGGGGCCGCCTCAAAAATTTCAGCGATCAGTGGGCTCGCTCACAGGTGGATCCCTGGATCCTGCAAATAGTATCTCAAGGGTACAAACTGGAATTCGAGGCGTCTCCACCCCACCGGTTCCTAAAATCTGCCTTGCCGATTACTCCTTCAGACAGGGAGGCTGTGCTAGCGGCAATTCACAAGCTGTATTCCCAGCAGGTGATAATCAAGGTGCCCCTACTTCAACAAGGACGGGGTTACTATTCCACACTGTTTGTGGTACCGAAACCGGACGGTTCGGTGAGACCCATTTTAAATTTGAAATCCTTGAACACATACATAAAAAAATCCAAGTTCAAGATGGAATCGCTCAGGGCGGTTATTGCAAGCCTGGACGAGGAGGATTACATGGTATCCCTGGACATCAAGGATGCTTACCTGCATGTCCCCATTTACTATCCTCACCAGGAGTACCTCAGATTTGTGGTACAGGATTGCCATTACCAATTCCAGATGCTGCCGTTTGGACTCTCCACGGCACCGAGGGTGTTTACCAAGGTAATGGCGGAAATGATGATACTCCTTCGAAGAAAGGGAGTTTTAATTATCCCGTACTTGGACGATCTCCTAATAAAGGCGAGGTCCAAGGAGCAGTTGTTGGTGGGAGTAGCACTATCTCAGGAGGTGCTACACCAGCACGGTTGGATTCTGAATATTCCAAAATCACAGCTGGTTCCGACGACACGTCTACTGTTCCTGGGTATGATTCTGGATACAGTCCAGAAAAAAGTGTTTCTCCCGGAGGAGAAAGCCAAGGAGCTGTCATCTCTAGTGAGAGGCCTCTTGAAACCAAAACAGGTGTCGGTGCATCATTGCACGCGAGTCCTGGGAAAGATGGTGGCTTCTTACGAAGCAATTCCTTTCGGCAGGTTCCATGCCAGAATCTTTCAGTGGGACCTGTTGGACCAATGGTCCGGATCGCATCTTCAGATGCATCGCCTAATAACCCTGTCTCCAAGAACCAGGGTGTCTCTGCTGTGGTGGCTGCAGAGTGCTCATCTTCTAGAGGGCCGCAGATTCGGCATACAGGACTGGGTCCTGGTGACCACGGATGCCAGCCTTCGAGGCTGGGGGGCAGTCACACAGGGAAGAAACTTCCAAGGACTATGGTCGAGTCAGGAGACTTCCCTACACATAATTATTCTGGAACTAAGGGCTGTTTACAATGCCCTAAGTCAGGCAAAATCCCTGCTTCTACACCAGCCGGTACTGATCCAGTCAGACAACATCACGGCAGTCGCCCATGTAAATCGACAGGGTGGCACAAGAAGCAGGATGGCAATGGCAGAAGCCACAAGGATTCTCAGAAGGGCGGAAAATCACGTACTAGCACTGTCAGCAGTGTTCATTCCGGGAGTGGACAACTGGGAAGCAGACTTTCTCAGCAGGCACGACCTCCACCCGGGAGAGTGGGGACTTCATCCAGAAGTCTTCACGCTGATTGTAAATCGATGGGAACGGCCAGAGGTGGACATGATGGCGTCCCGCCTAAACAAAAAACTAGAGAGATATTGCGCCAGGTCAAGGGACCCTCAGGCGATAGCTGTGGACGCTCTAGTGACACCGTGGGTGTACCAGTCAGTTTATGTGTTCCCTCCTCTGCCTCTCATACCAAGGGTACTGAGAATAATAAGAAAACGAGGAGTAAGAGCAATACTCGTGGTTCCGGATTGGCCAAGACGAGCGTGGTACTCGGAACTTCAAGAGATGATCTCAGAGGACCCATGGCCTCTGCCGCTCAGACAGGACCTGCTGCAGCAGGGGCCCTGTCTGTTCCAAGACTTACCGCGGCTGCGTTTGACGGCATGGCGGTTGAACGCCGGATCCTGAAGGAAAAGGGCATTCCGGAGGAAGTCATTCCTACGCTGATTAAAGCCAGGAAAGATGTAACTGCAAAGCATTATCACCGCATATGGCGGAAATATGTTGCTTGGTGTGAGGCCAAAAAGGCCCCAACAGAGGAATTTCAACTAGGTCGATTTCTGCATTTCCTACAAGCAGGAGTGACTATGGGCCTGAAATTAGGCTCCATTAAGGTACAGATCTCGGCTCTGTCGATTTTCTTCCAGAAAGAACTAGCTTCACTACCTGAAGTTCAGACGTTTGTGAAAGGAGTGCTGCATATTCAGCCCCCGTTTGTGCCTCCAGTGGCACCTTGGGATCTCAACGTGGTGTTGAGTTTCTTAAAATCACATTGGTTTGAGCCACTTAAAACCGTGGATCTAAAATATCTCACGTGGAAAGTGGTCATGTTATTGGCCTTGGCTTCAGCCAGGCGTGTGTCAGAATTGGCAGCTTTGTCATGTAAAAGCCCTTATCTGATTTTCCATATGGATAGGGCGGAATTGAGGACTCGTCCCCAGTTTCTCCCTAAGGTGGTATCAGCTTTTCACTTGAACCAACCTATTGTGGTGCCTGCGGCTACTAGGGACTTGGAGGATTCCAAGTTACTGGACGTAGTCAGGGCCTTGAAAATGTATGTTTCCAGGACGGCTAGAGTCAGGAAAACTGACTCGCTATTTATCCTGTATGCACCCAACAAACTGGGTGCTCCTGCTTCTAAGCAGACTATTGCTCGCTGGATTTGTAGCACAATTCAGCTGGCGCATTCTGCGGCTGGACTGCCGCATCCTAAATCAGTAATAGCCCATTCCACAAGGAAGGTGGGCTCATCTTGGGCGGCTGCCCGAGGGGTCTCGGCTTTACAACTTTGCCGAGCTGCTACTTGGTCAGGGGCAAACACGTTTGCAAAATTCTACAAATTTGATACCCTGGCTGAGGAGGACCTTGAGTTCTCTCATTCGGTGCTGCAGAGTCATCCGCACTCTCCCGCCCGTTTGGGAGCTTTGGTATAATCCCCATGGTCCTTTCGGAGTTCCCAGCATCCACTAGGACGTCAGAGAAAATAAGATTTTACTCACCGGTAAATCTATTTCTCGTAGTCCGTAGTGGATGCTGGGCGCCCATCCCAAGTGCGGATTGTCTGCAATACTTGTACATAGTTATTGTTAACTAAAGGGTTATTGTTGAGCCATCTGTTGAGAGACTCAGTTGTTTTCATACTGTTAAACTGGGTATAGTATCATGAGTTATACGGTGTGATTGGTGTGGCTGGTAGGAGTCTTACCCGGTATTCAAAATCCTTCCTTATTATGTCAGCTCGTCCGGGCACAGTGTCCTAACTGAGGCTTGGAGGAGGGTCATAGTGGGAGGAGCCAGTGCACACCAGGTGACCTAAAAGCTTTCTTTAGTTGTGCCCAGTCTCCTGCGGAGCCGCTATTCCCCATGGTCCTTTCGGAGTTCCCAGCATCCACTACGGACTACGAGAAATAGATTTACCGGTGAGTAAAATCTTATTTTCAATCTGGTATATGATTTTTGCTGGGCCTATGTCCGCAATTAGTAGTATCATATGTATTTATCTAGTTAGGAAGCAGATTTGGCCATCTATAGTATCAGTTCTCATCCAGTTGCGTATTGGATGATGTGCCAATAAGAGACCCCTTTCTAAATAACCTAGTTGATTTAGCTATAATGTTTTAGCTGCACTTGTAGTCACAGCATATTAAGTCAACTTTATATACTATTTCCTTTGCTTTATGGGTACTGACATTGACCAATGTTTTACGGATAGGTCAGTCCACCTTATAAATATATTGATGGTTTAGCGGTATGTTATGATGTAGATGCTGCATACTATTATCGCTTGTCTATGTTGTGTCTAGATAGTATCACATATGTTTATTATGCTTCCAGTGTCCGATGCACCTATTGTATGTTGCTATGGTGACCGGGAGCACAGCAGTAGGAGGTGACGTAGTGCGTCGTCACTTCCGCTGCGCCGAACGGAGCGGCGGGCGTCCTGCCCGGCACACGTTGTTTCACATTGGGTGATTGAATGCCTTTATAAGGTAAGATTTTATTGTTATTTGTTATACCTGAGGAAAATGCCCTAATAAAGCGGCATTGAAACGTCGTACTTTATACATCTGCCTGTTGTAAGAGCTGTTATTTCTCAAGTCACTTGGAGTGCCGCGTTTGCTGTCTTTTTATTTCGTTAACCACGCAGGCACCCGGTGCAGCAATGGAACTACAGGAGAGACGGATCTATGGGAATATATATATATATATTTCTCTAACGTCCTAGTGGATGCTGGGGACTCCGTCAGGACCATGGGGAATAGCGGGCTCCGCAGGAGACAGGGCACATCTAAAAAGCTTTTTAGGTCACATGGTGTGTACTGGCTCCTCCCCCTATAACCCTCCTCCAAGCCTCAGTTAGGTTTTTGTGCCCGTCCGAGAAGGGTGCAAACTGGATGGCTCTCTTAAGGAGCTGTTTAGTAAAGTTTTTTTTTTTTAGGTTTCTAATCAGTGATTCCTGCTGGCGACAGGATCACTGCAACGAGGGACTTAGGGGAGAGACTTGCAACTCACCTGCGTGCAGGAGGATTGAAGTTTTAGGCTACTGGACACTGAGCTCCAGAGGGAGTCGGAACACAGGTCAGCCTGGGGTTCGTCCCGGAGCCGCGCCGCCGATCCCCCTTACAGACGCTGAAGAAAGACGGCGGAACGGAGGTCCGGAAACAGGCGGCAGAAGACTTCACAGTCTTCAGAGAGGTAGCGCACAGCACTGCAGCTGTGCGCCATTGTTGCTACACGGCTCACTGACACGGTCACGGAGGGTGCAGGGCGCTGCTGGGGGCGCCCTGGGCAGCAATATAAATACCTATTTGGCAAATAAATACATCACATATAGCCATTAAGGCTATATGTATGTATTTAACCCAGGCCAGTTTTCCTAATAACCGGGAGAAAAGCCCGCCGTGAAAGGGGCGGAGCTTATTCTCCTCAGCACTCAGCGCCATTTTCCTGACCAGCTCCGCTGGTGAGGAAGGCTCCCACTCTCCCCTGCACTACAGAAACAGGGTTAAAGAGAAGGGGGGCATAAATTGGCGATATAATTATATATTAAGAGCCCATATATAGAAACAACACCTTCTAGGGTTGTTATATACATTATGGCGCTTTTGGTGTGTGCTGGCAAACTCTCCCTCTGTCTCCCCAAAGGGCTAGTGGGTCCTGTCCTCTATCAGAGCATTCCCTGTATGTGTGTGCTGTAGGTCGGTACGTGTGTGTCGACATGTATGAGGAAAATGTTGGTGAGGAGACGGAGAAAATTGCCTGTAATGGTGATGTCACTCTCTAGGGAGTCGACACCAGAATGGATGGCTTACTTATGGAATTACGTGATAATGTCAACACGCTGCAAGCCGGTTGACGACATGAGACAGCCGGCGGACAAATTAGTATCGGTCCAGGCGTCTCAGACACCGTCAGGGGCTTGTAAAAACGCCCATTTACCTCAGTCGGTCGACAGACACTGACACGGACACTGACCCCAGTGTCGACGGTGAAGAAACAAACGTATTTTTCCTTTAGGGCCACAAGTTACATGTTAAGGGCAATGAAGGAGGTGTTACGTATTTCTGATACCACAAGTACCACAAATAAGGGTATTTTGTAGGGTGGGAATAAACTACCTGTAGTTTTGCCTGAATCAGATAAATTAAATGAAGTGTGTGATGATACGTGGGGTTCCTCCGACAGAAAGTTATGGGAGGTATACCCTTTTTTCCCGCCAGTAGTAAGGGCGAGTTGGAAAACACACCTTAGGGTGGACAAGGCGCTCACACGCATATAAAAAACATGGCGTTACCGTTTCCAGATACGGCCGCCCTCAAGGAGCCAGCTGATAGGAAGCTGAAAAATATCATAACAGTATATACACACATACTGGTGTTATACTACGACCAGCAATCGCCTCAGCCTGGATGTGCAGCGCTGAGGGGGCTTGGTCGGATTTCCTGACTGAAAATTTTGATACCCTTGACAGGGACAGGATTTTATTGTCTATAGAGCATTTTAGGGATGCATTTCTATATATGTGTGATGCGCAGAGGCATATTTGCATTCTGGCATCAAAGAGTAAATGTGATGTACATATCTGCCAGACGAAGACACGACAGTGGTCAGGTGAGGCAGATTCCAGACGGCATATGGAAGTATTGCCGTATAAAGGGGCGGTCCATTGGACCTGGTGGCCATGGCAACAGCTGAAAAATCCACCTTTTGTTACCCCGAGTCACATATTGGCAGAAAAGGACACAGTCTTTTCAGTCTCAGTCCTTTCGTCCCCATACGGGCAGGCGGGCGAAGGCCAGTCATATCTGCCCAGGGGGAGAGGAAAGGGAAGAAGACTGCAGCAAGCAGATCATTCCCAGGAACAGAAGCTCCTCACGGCTTCTGCCAAGTCCGCAGCATAACGCTGGGGCCGTACAAGCGGACTCAGGTGCGGTAGGGGGTCATCTCAAGAGTTTCAGCAACACTCGCAAGGGAACTCCGGGATCCTACATGTAATATCCCAGGTGTACATTGGAAATTCGAGACGTCTCCCCCTCACACAATTCACAGGCTGTATTCCCAGCAGGTGATAATCAAAGTACCCTTCTTACAACAAGGAAGGGGGTAGTATTCCACACTATATTGTGGTACTGAAGCCAACCGGCTCGGTGAGATCTGAAATATTTGAACACTTACATACAAGCGTTCAAATCAAGATGGAGTCACTCGGAGCAGTGATAGCGAACCAGGAAGAAGGGGACGATATGATGTCACTGGATATCAGGGACGTTTACCTACAGGTCCAAATTTGCCCTTCTCACCAAGGGTACTTCAGGTTCCTGGTACAGAACTGTCACTATCAGTTCAGACGCTGCCGTTTGGATGGTCCACGGCGCCCCGGGTCTTTACCAAGGTAATGGCCGGAATGATGATTTTTCTTAAAAGAAACATGGACGCTTTCCTGATAAGGGCAAGGTCCAGAGAACAGTTGGAGGTCGGAGTAGCACTATCTTAAGTAGTTCTACGACAGCACGAGTGGATTCTAAATATTCCAAAATCGCAGCTTTTTCCGACGACACGTCTACTGTTCCTAGGGAAGATTCTGGACACAGTCCAGAAAAACGTGTTTCTCCCAGTGGAGAAAACCAGGGAGTTATCCGAGCTAATCGGGATCCTCCTAAAACCAGGAAAAGTGTCAGTGCATCATTGCACAAGAGTCCTGGTAAAAATGGTGGCTTATTACGAAGCAATTCCATTCGGCAGATTTCCCGCAAGAACTCTTCAGTGGGATCTGCTGGACAAATGGTCCGGATCGCATCCTCAGATGCATCAGCGGATAACCCTATATCCAAGGAAAAGGGTGTCTCTCCTGTGGTGATTACAGAGTGCTCATCTTCTAGAGGGCCGCAGATTCGGCATTCAGGATTGGATGCCGGTGACCACGGAGGCCAGCCTGAGAGGCTGGGGAACAGTCACACAGGGAAAAAATTTCCAGGGAAGTGTGATTAAGTCTGGAGAATTCTCTCCGCATAAATAAGCTTAGAGCAAATTTATAATGCTCTAAACTTAGCTAGACCTCTGCTTCAAGGTCAGCCGGTATTGATCCAGTGGGATAACATCACGGCAGTCGCCCACGTAAACAGAAGGGCGGCACAAGAAGCAGGAGTGCAGTGAAAACTGCAAGGATTTTTCGCTAGGCGGAAAATCATGTGATAGCACTGTCAGCAGTGTTCTTTCCGGGAGTGGACGACTGGGAAGCAGACTTCCTCAGCAGGCATGACCTCCACCCGGGAGAGTGGAAACTTCATAGGGAAGTTTTTCAACATGATTGTGGACCGTTGGCAAAGACCAAAGGTGGACATGATGGCGTCCCGCCCGAACAAAAACGGGACAGGTATTCCGCCAGGTCATGAGACCTTCAGGCGATAGCTGTGGATGTTCTGGTAACACCGTGGGTGTACCAGTCTGTGTATGTGTTCCCTCCTCTGTTTCTCATAACCAGGGTATTGAGAATTATAAGACATAGAGGAGTATGAACTATACTAGTGGCTCCGGATTGGCCAAGAGGGACTTGGTACCCGGAACTTCAAGAAATGCTCACAGAGGACTAAGGGCTTGGGGAGCTAAGAAGGGACTTGATTCAGCAAGTACCATGTCTATTCCAAGACTTACCGCGGCTGCGTTTGACGGCATGGCGGTTGAATGCCGGATCCTGAGGGGAAAAGGCATTCCATAAGAGGTCATACCTACCCTGGTCAAAGCCAGGAAGGAGGTGACCGCACAACGTCATCACCACATGTGGTGAAAATATGTTGCGTGGGTGAGGCCAGGAAGGCTCCACAACGGCAATTCAACTAGGTCGATTTCTACACTTCCTGAAAACAGGAGTGTTTTGGACCTCAAATTGGGGTTCATTAACATTTAAATTTCGGCCCTGTAGATTTTCTTCCAGAAAGAATTGACTTCAGTTCCTGAAGTCCAGATTGTAAAGGATGTATTGCATATACAGCTTTTTTGTGCCCCTAGGGGCACCGTGAGATCTCAACATAGTGTTGGGATTTCTTAAAATCATATTGGTTTGAACCGCTCAAATCTGTGGATTTGAAATATCTCACATGGAAAGTGACCATGCTGTTGACAAATATCTCACATGGGAAGTGACCATGTTGTTAGCCCTGGCCTCGGCCAGGCGATTGTCAGAATGGGCGGCTTTGTCTTACAAAAGCCCATATTAAAATTTTCCATTTGAACAGGACAGAACTGGGACTCGTCTCCAGTTTCTTCATGAAGGGGTGTCAGCGTTTTCACCTGAAACAACCTCTTGTGGTGCCTGCGGCTACTAGGGACTTGGAGGACTCCAAGTTACTAGACGTGGTCAGGGCCCTAAAAATATATATATATATATATATATATATAGTTAGGACGGCTGGAGTCAGAAAGTCTGACTTGCTGTTTATACTGTATACACCCAACAAGCTGGGTGCTCATGCTTCTAAGCAGTCTATTGCACGCTGGATTTGTAGTACAATTCAGCTTGCACATTCTGTGGCAGGCCTGCCACAGACGAAATATGTAGATGCCCATTCCACAAGGAAGGTGGGCTCATCCTGGGCGGCTGCCCGAGGAGTCTCGGCATTACAACTTTGCCGAGCAGCTACGTGGTCAGGGGAGAACACGTTTGTAAAATTTTACAAATTTTGATACTCTGGCTAAGGAGGACCTGGAGTTCTCTCATTCGGTGCTGCAGAGTCATCCGCACTCTCCCGCCCGTTTGGGAGCTTTGGTATAATCCCCATGGTCCTGACGGAGTCCCCAGCATCCACTAGGACGTTAGAGAAAATAAGAATTTACTTACCGATAATTCTATTTCTCGTAGTCCGTAGTGGATGCTGGGCGCCCATCCCAAGTGCGGATTGTCTGCAATGCTTGTACATAGTTATTGTTACAAAAATCGGGTTATTACTATTGTTGTGAGCCATCTTTTCGGAGGCTACTTCGTTTTGTTATCATACTGTTAACTGGGTTCAGATCACAAGTTGTACGGTGTGATTGGTGTAGCTGGTATGAGTCTTACCCGGGATTCAAGATCCTTCCTTATTGTGTACGCTCGTCCGGGCACAGTACCTAACTGAGGCTTGGAGGAGGGTTATAGGGGGAGGAGCCAGTACACACCATGTGACCTAAAAAGCTTTTTAGATGTGCCCTGTCTCCTGCGGAGCCCGCTATTCCCCATGGTCCTGACGGAGTCCCCAGCATCCACTACGGACTACGAGAAATAGAATTATCGGTAAGTAAATTCTTATTATATATATATATATATATATATATATAATTTTTATTAGCTGGGGCTCTGGTAACTGCGCCGCCGAGCAAGGTCCGTGGTGCTCGGCGGCGTTACAGCAGCAGCACCTAGCCTCCACTTTGCTAGGGCTGCTGCCAGTAACGTGATCGCGCCGCTTCCATTCAGCCTGCTGCCTGGCCTCACTGTCCGCGCTGGCTCCTGGCTAGACGTGAGGCGGGGTGCTCACTGTCTATGGAGGGGGGTGCTGTTTGTGGAGGCAAGGGGGTGCTGTCTGTCTGTGGAGGGCGTTGGTTGCTGGGTACTCTGCAGTGTGTGTGTGTACACACACACACACACACACACACACACACACACACACACACACATATGTGTAATACACACCATATATCGCCAGCTGCGCGATGGATCAGTAGTGGACAGTGGGGGGGGAGGGGGAGTTTCCAGAGACCCTGAAACCCCCCCAGTGTCATGTATTGTACTTTTAGTGCACGCTAACACGGAAGAAATGCGGTGTGATGCCTTCTAGAATTTGAAATGTAGCATTAAAATGACAGAATGCAATGGTGGGAAAGGAGTCTGTTAGATACCGTTCATACAATTTTATTTCATGCATTTTTAAGGTGCATCCCATTGGGTATATGGTCTATAGATCTACACTAAAAAGATCTACAGTTAATAGGTGGACCACTAATGGTAGACATGCATTAGGTCGACAGGGTCAAAGGGTCTACATGACGATGGTCGGCACACATATGGTCAACCCTTATGAATGGGAATAGTAACCTGTGCTGAACGCAGTGGCAGCAGAGCGAGGCACCTTGCCTGAAGCTTGTGAGCCATGCGAGGGGATGTGGGCTGTGGTACACTAATGGGGCTTGCTTGTCGCAGGAAAGTGACACAGCAACCCCCCAAAAAAATTGTTGACCTTTTGACTGTTGTCCTTTTCTACTGTTTACCTATTCCATGTCAACCCTTTGACCCTGTTGGCCTAATACATGTCCACCATTAGTGGTAGACCTATTGACTGTAGTCCTTTTTAAGTGTAGATCCTAATAATCCACACCCGTCCTATTGTGCTGCAAGCCACTTGTCTCATTGTATACGCACTCTTGAGATCTGCACCTTTGATAGATACGAAAGTCATAAAACTGCCTTTTTTCCCTCAAATCCTAGTCCACCACCGGTCCCATAATATGGCTCTTTCACTGCAATCTGTTTCTGTTCTTTAAGTTGGCCCACTGGATATTCTCATATATATATTTCTCTAACGTCCTGGATGCTGGGGACTCCGTAAGGACCATGGGGAATAGCGGCTCCGCAGGAGACTGGGCACATCTAAAGAAAGCTTTAGGACTATCTGGTGTGCACTGGCTCCTCCCCCTATGACCCTCCTCCAAGCCTCAGTTAGATCTCTGTGCCCGAACGAGAAGGGTGCACACTAGGGGCTCTCCTGAGCTTCTTAGTGAAAGTTTTAGATTAGGTTTTTTATTTTCAGTGAGACCTGCTGGCAACAGGCTCACTGCATCGAGGGACTAAGGGGAGAAGAAGCGAACTCACCTGCGTGCAGAGTGGATTGGGCTTCTTAGGCTACTGGACATTAGCTCCAGAGGGACGATCACAGGCCCAGCTTGGATGGGTCCCAGAGCCGCGCCGCCGGCCCCCTTACAGAGCCAGAAGGCCGAAGAGGTCCGGAAAATCGGCGGCAGAAGACGTCCTGTCTTCAACAAGGTAGCGCACAGCACTGCAGCTGTGCGCCATTGCTCTCAGCACACTTCACACTCCGGTCACTGAGGGTGCAGGGCGCTGGGGGGGGCGCCCTGAGACGCAATAATAAACACCTTGGATGGCAAAAAATGCATCACATATAGCTCCTGGGCTATATGGATGCATTTAACCCCTGCCAAAATACATAAAAAAACGGGAGATAAGGCCGCCGATAAGGGGGCGGAGCCTATCTCCTCAGCACACTGGCGCCATTTTCCCTCACAGCTCCGTTGGAGGGAAGCTCCCTGGCTCTCCCCTGCAGTCACTACACTACAGAAAGGGTTAAAAAAGAGAGGGGGGCACAAATTAGGCGCAGTATTAACTATACAGCAGCTATAAGGGGAAAAACACTTATATAAGGTTATCCCTGTATATATATATATATATATAGCGCTCTGGTGTGTGCTGGCAAACTCTCCCTCTGTCTCCCCAAAGGGCTAGTGGGGTCCTGTCCTCTATCAGAGCATTCCCTGTGTGTGTGCTGTATGTCGGTACTTTTGTGTCGACATGTATGATGAGAAAAATGATGTGGAGACGGAGCAGATTGCCTGTAATAGTGATGTCACCCCCTAGGGGGTCGACACCTGAGTGGATGAACTGTTGGAAGAAATTACGTGACAGTGTCAGCTCTGTATAAAAGACAGTGGTTGACATGAGACAGCCGGCTACTCAGCTTGTGCCTGTCCAGACGTCTCATAGGCCGTCAGGGGCTCTAAAGCGCCCGTTACCTCAGATGGCAGATATAGACGCCGACACGGATACTGACTCCAGTGTCGACGGTGAAGAGACAAATGTGACTTCCAGTAGGGCCACACGTTACATGATTGAGGCAATGAAAAATGTTTTACACATTTCTGATAATACGAGTACCACCAAAAAGGGGTATTATGTTCGGTGAGGAAAAACTACCTGTAGTTTTCCTGAATCTGAGAAATTAAATGAGGTGTGTGATGATGCGTGGGTTTCCCCCGATAACAACTGATAATTTCTAAAATGTTATTGGCATTATATCCTTTCCCGCCAGAGGTTAGGGTGCGTTTGGAAACACCCCCTAGGGTGGATAAAGCGCTCACACGCTTGTAAGGGCTCAATCCTCTCCTGAGATGGCCGCCCTTAAGGATCCTGCTGATAGAAAGCAGGAGGGTATCCTAAATGTATTTACACACATACTGGTGTTATACTGCGACCAGCAATCGCCTCAGCCTGGATGTGCAGTGCTGGGTTGGCGTGGTCGGATTCCCTGACTGAAAATATTGATACCCTAGATAGGGACAGTATATTTTTGCCTATAGAGCATTTGAAAGATGCATTTCTATATATGCGTGATGCACAGCGGAATATTTGCCGACTGGCATCAAGTCTAAGTGCGTTGTCCATTTCTACCAGTAGAGGGTTATGGACACGTCAGTGGTCAGGTGATGCGTATTCCAAACGGCATTTGGAAGTATTGCTTTATTAAGGGGAGGAGTTATTTGGGGTCGGTCTTTCAGACCTGGTGGCCACGGCAACAGCTGGGAAATCCACGTTTGTACCCCAGGTCGCCTCTCAACATGAGAAGACGCCGTATTATCAGGCGCAGTCTTTTCGTGGATAAGTGGGCAAAAGGTTCCTCATTTCTGCCCCGTGACAGAGGGAGAGGAAAAAAGGCTGCAGAAATCAGCCAGTTCCCAGGAACAGAAACCCTCTCCCGCCTCTGCCAAGCCCTCAGTATACGCTGGGGCTTTACAAGCAGAAACGGGCACGGTGGGGGGCCGTCTCAATGAATTTCAGCGCGCAGTGGGCTCACTCGCAAGTAGACCCCTGGATCCTTCAGGTGATATGTCAGGGGTACAAATTAGAATTCGAGACGTCTCCCCCTCGCCGTTTCCTAAAGTCGGCTTTACCGATGTCTCCTTCTGACAGGGAGACAGTTTTGGAAGCCATTCACAAGCTGTATTCCCAGCAGGTGATAATCAAGGTACCCCTCCTGCAACAGGGTACGGGGTATTATTCCACACTGTTGTGGTACCGAAGCCGGACGGCTCGGTGAGACCGATTCTAAATCTAAAATCTTTGAACACTTACATACAGAGGTTCAAATTCAAGATTGAGTCACTCAGAGCAGTGATTGCGAACCTGGAAGAAGGGGACTACATGATGTCTCGGGACATCAAGGATGCTTACCTTCATGTCAAAATTTACCCTTCTCACCAAGGGTACCTCAGGTTTATGGTACAGAACTGTCACTATCAGTTCAGACGCTGCCGTATGGATGGTCCACGGCACCCCGGGTCTTTACCAAGGTAATGGCCGAAATGATGATATTCCTTCAAAGGAAGGGAATTTTAGTTATCCCTTACTTGGACGATTCCCTGATAAGGGTAAGATCCAGGGAACAGTTGGAGGTCGGTGTAGCACTATCTCAGGTAGTGTTGCTGCAGCACGGTTGGATTCTCAATATTCCAAAATCGCAGCTGGTTCCGACGACTTGTCTTCTGTTCCTAGGGATGATCCTGGACACAGTCCAGAAAAAGGTGTTTCTCCCGGAGGAGAAAGCCAGGGAGTTATCCGAGCTAGTCAGGAACCCCCTAAAACCGAGCCAAGTCTCAGTGCATCAATGCACAAGGGTTCTGGGTAAAATGGTGGCTTCCTACGAAGCAATCCCATTCGGCAGATTCCACGCAAGAACTTTCCAGTGGGACCTGCTGGACAAATGGTCCGGGTCGCATCTTCAGATGCATCAGCGGATAACCCTGTCACCAAGGACAAGGGTGTCCCTCCTGTGGTGGTTGCAGAGTGCTCATCTTCTAGAGGGCCGCAGATTCGGCATTCAGGACTGGGTCCTGGTAACCACGGATGCCAGCCTGCGAGGCTGGGGAGCAGTCACACAGGGAAGGAATATCCAGGACTTATGGTCAAGCCTGGAGACATCACTTCACATAAATATCCTGAAGCTAAGGGACATTTACAATGCTCTAAGCTTAGCAAGACCTCTGCTTCAAGGTCAGCCGGTGTTGATCCAGTCGGACAACATCACGGCAGTCACCCACGTAAACAGACAGGGTGGCACAAGAAGCAGGAGGGAAATGGCAGAAGCTGCAAGGATTCTTCGCTGGGCGGAAAATCATGTGATAGCACTGTCAGCAGTATTCATTCCGGGAGTGGACAACTGGGAAGCAGACTTCCTCAGCACGACCTCCACCCGGGAGAGTGGGGACTTCACCCAGAAGTCTTCCACATGATTATAAACCGTTGGGAAAAACTCGACAGGTATTGCGCCAGGTCCAGGGACCCTCAGGCAATAGCTGTAGACGCTCTGGTAACACCGTGGGTGTACCAGTCAGGGTATGTGTTCCCTCCTCTGCCTCTCATACCCAAGGTACTGAGATTGATAAGATGGAGAGGAGTAAGCGCTATATTCGTGGTTCCGGATTGGCCAAGAAGGATTTGGTAACCGGAACTTCAAGAGATGCTCACGGAGGATCCGTGGCCTCTACCTCTAAGAAGGGACCTGCTCCAGCAAGGACCCTGTCTGTTCCAAGACTTACCGCGGCTGCGTTTGACGGCATGGTGGTTGAACGCCGGATCCTGAAGGAAAAAAGGCATTCCGGATGAAGTCATCCCTATCCTGATCAAAGCCAGGAAGGATGTAACCGCAAAAACATTGTCACCGCAATTGGCGAAAATATGTTGCGGGGTGCGAGGCCAGTAAGGCCCGACGGTGGAAATTCAACTCGGTCGATTCCTACATTTCCTGCAAACAGGAGTGTCTATGGGCCTTAAATTGGGGTCCATTAAGGTTCAAATTTCAGCCCTGTCAATTTTCTTCCAAAAAGAACTAGCTTCAGTCCCTGAAGTTCAGACGTTTGTAAAAGGGGTACTGCATATACAGCCTCCTTTTGTGCCTCCAGTGGCACTTTGGGATCTCAATGTAGTTTTGGGTTCCAAAAGTCACATTGGTTTGAACCACTTAAATCTGTGGAGTTAAAATATCTCACATGGAAAGTGGTCATGCTGTTGGCCCTGGCCTGGGCCAGGCGCGTGTCAGAATTGTCGGCTTTATCCTGAAAAAGCCCTTATCTGATGTTCCATTCGGACAGGGCGGAATTGAGGACTCGTCCTCAGTTTCTCCCTAAGGTGGTTTCAGCGTTTCACCTGAACCAACCTATTTGTGGTGCCTCCGGCTACTAGGGACTTGGAGGACTCCAAGTTGCTAGACGTTGTCAGGGCCCTGAAAATATATGTTTCCAGGAGGGCTGGAGTCAGGAAAATCTGACTCGCTGTTTATCCTGTATGCACCCAACAAGCTGGGTGCTCCTGCTTCTAAGCAGACTATTGCTCGTTGGATTTGTAGTACAATTCAGCTTGCACATTCTGTGGCAGGCCTGCCACAGCCAAAAATCTGTAAATGCCCACTCCACAAGGAAGGTGGGCTCATCTTGGGCGACTGCCCGAGGGGTCTCGGCTTTACAACTTTGCCGAGCAGCTACTTGGTCAGGAGCAAATGCGTTTGTAAAATTATACAAAATTGATATCCTGGCTGAGGAGGACCTGGAGTTCTCTCATTTGGTGCTGCAGAGTCATCCGCACTCTCCCGCCCGTTTGGGAGCTTTGGTATAATCCCCATGGTCCTTACGGAGTCCCCAGCATCCACTTAGGACGTTAGAGAAAATAAGAATTTACTTACCGATAATTCTATTTCTCATAGTCCGTAGTGGATGCTGGGCGCCCATCCCAAGTGCGGATTGTCTGCAATACTTGTACATAGTTATTGTTACAAAAATCGGGTTATTATTGTTGTGAGCCATCTTTCAGAGGCTCCTCTGTTATCATGCTGTTAACTGGGTTCAGATCACAGGTTATACGGTGTGATTGGTGTGGCTGGTATGAGTCTTACCCGGGATTCAAAATCCTTCCTTATTGTGTACGCTCGTCCGGGCACAGTATCCTAACTGAGGCTTGGAGGAGGGTCATAGGGGGAGGAGCCAGTGCACACCAGATAGTCCTAAAGCTTTCTTTAGATGTGCCCAGTCTCCTGCGGAGCCGCTATTCCCCATGGTCCTTACGGAGTCCCCAGCATCCACTACGGACTATGAGAAATAGAATTATCGGTAAGTAAATTCTTATTTTTTTTTATAACTGCTCATGTAGAAATCCTTTTGTGTCCATTATTTGTTGGACTTACTGTATAATAAGTACTGTATAACTCTGAGTCTTGTAACAGTAATCACATTTTGTACAGTATGTACTGTTGATTTTTTTTTTTTACTTGTTTAATTAAAATAAAAATACCATATTTAAAACATTTTTTTTAAAGCTGCTCTTTTCTCCTATTTTATTGTTGTTGTTAATGATTACTGTTATCTGTAGCAATAAGTGTCTTGTTGTCCCAGGTGCCAGTGATGATGCTGTAAGCTGTGCAGTTCTGCTTGAAATCCTGGCTTCTTTATCAAGTACATCTGTCCCCTTGAAACATGCAATCATCTTCCTTTTCAATGGCGCGGAAGAAAATATCCTTCAGGTAACGTCAGTCATCCCTCTACTCTGAGCTCTAAGTGGCAGACACGCAGTAGTGGATGAAATAAATGTTTCAATGTTAAAAGACATTGGCTTAAACAGCCATACAGAGCTGTAATCTTTTCCTGCAACATCTGCTCCTGAATTTACACATTAGTGGAAGCGCTCTGCACACCAGGCCTAGAGGAGCACCTGCAATTTGCATGCACCAGGAAGGTTAGAGGATAGGGATGCCAGTACCATTGGCACAGGTAGTGGTAGTATATAGCAGAACTGCACTGAATGCTTTTGTGGCCTGGTAGATTCATTGATAGGAGGCCTGTTCATGTACGCACGCAGCTCTTTGCTCTCTGACAAATGAATATATCTTTCTGTACAGGGCAGTCATGGATTCATCACCCAGCATCCATGGGCCAAGATGGTTTGTGCTTTCATCAACCTGGAGGCTGCAGGAGTAGGAGGAAAGGAGCTGGTGTTTCAGACTGGTGTGTAGTCATTATCAGAGACGTTTATGAATATAAAAGCTACAGTACATTCTTTGTAAACATAATGTGTTTTTATTTAGTTTCTTTTTTTAGCAATGTTTGAATGTCCTCTCTGACTTAGTAACACGTGTTGGTATTTTGTTATTTTTTTTATGACACTAGGGCTAGTTATACTGTTGTTTTTTTTTTTTTTGTTTTTTTTGTCTTTAAAATTGTCTTATCTTCCTCAGCTGTAACAACACAACTATAATGCTAATAGTTCTACAGGAAAATACTGTACATCTCTGGTCCCTTTATTTCAAGTTTAAGTTGCTTTGTTTAAACGTATGACCCATAACTTTTACAAATGATGTATGTACAGTACATGTACACGTTTCAGGAGCTTATTGGAACTAAATATACAGTATATGGAACATTGTAGCCCCTTCTGTGAAATAAAGCAAATTAGTAATCAAAAACAGTTTTGTGTCCTGGCCTTTTGCTTTATGCAGTTCTAGGAAATACAGGATGACCGCTGCTTTCTGCCTATTTGGTAAAAGGGAATCCTCTTCTTCCTAAAATCTCAACAGACTTCCTTGAGAGGGGGCTGATCCTTATTGGCTACAGTACTGTATAAGTCTGTTCTGTTCTCCTGTCCTGTCCTGTAGTGAAATGTTGGTATTGAGTGCACAAGACAAGATTACTTATTTATTGTAGAACCTGCATGTTCCATTGTGCTTTACTGTTGGATTGATGTAAGTAATGCACTGGGCCACAAGAAGCTGCCATCTATGGCCACACTGGGCCACCAGAGTCTGTGTTTCTCTGTGGTACATACGTGTGTGCTTGGTTGCGCATTTATGGTTTATGGTTTTTTTGTTGTGTGTGTTTTTGTAAAAACTCCTATGTGACTTATCGGATGTATGGGGCCGAATGTAATGATGCCTCAGTCCGGCCCGTGTGGAATGCCGGCTGAACTCAGATGGTTTTTTTTTTTTTTTTAAAGGGGCAGTAGCTTACAAGGCATGGTTTTGCCTTGTAAGTGATTGCCCTTTTAAAAAAACGTCTGAGTTCGGCCAGTATCCCGCACAGCTGCTAAACTCGGGCGTTATTACATATAGCCCATATTATGGCAGAATGAACAAAATCTATTTTCCTGTTGCAGAATTTGTGCAGCATATTTGGTAGATGATCGTTACAAGGCAAGACTTGGCAGCCTTGACAGAGCAGTGATTACATCTCCATTGAGAAGCTTACATACAGTTTGAGATAACTTTGCTTGAAATTCTTCTTGCTACTGTCCTGACAGGCCCAGAAAATCCGTGGTTGGTGCAAGCCTATGCAGCGGCTGCTGTTCATCCTTTTGCATCGGTGGTGGCTCAGGAAGTGTTCCAGAGCGGCATTATTCCCTCTGATACAGATTTCCGTATATACAGGGATTTTGGAAATATTCCAGGTATGTTTTTTCTTTGATGCAGTTAAAATTGTCACTTTTTTGTTTTTATAAGCTGTTGTCCCATGGTTTATAGGCTTGAGTGATACCAGTTTGGCAGTTTTCAGGTGCAATTTAGAGAATGTTGAAAATATGTGCTGGGCAGTCGTGTGATACCCATAGGCATGCCTATCAGAAATGGGCCTAAGTGCGGAAAAAATGCACTAAAAAATTTCTCTAACGTCCTAGTGGATGCTGGGGACTCCGTAAGGACCATGGGGAATAGACGGGCTCTGCAGGAGACAGGGCACTTTAAGAAAGAATTTGGATACTGGTGTGCTCTGGCTCCTCCCTCTGTCCCTCCTCCAGACCTCAGTTTCAATC
Organism: Pseudophryne corroboree; assembly: GCF_028390025.1. Classification (NCBI taxonomy): domain Eukaryota; kingdom Metazoa; phylum Chordata; class Amphibia; order Anura; family Myobatrachidae; genus Pseudophryne; species Pseudophryne corroboree. The sequence goes on along the minus strand of NC_086444.1, from coordinate 526,256,441 downwards.
TGTGCCCGGACGAGCTGGGTGCTACTTAGTGAGCTCTCCTGGCTTGCTAAAAAGAAAGTATTTTGTTAGGTTTTTTATTTTCAGAGAGATCTGCTGGCAACAGACTCTCTGCTACGTGGGACTGAGGGGAGAGAAGCAGCCCTACTCACTGAAGATAGGTCCTGCTTCTTAGGCTACTGGACACAATTAGCTCCAGAGGGATCGTATACAGGATCGCACCCTTGGTCGTCTGATCCCGGAGCCGCGCCGCCACCCCCCTCGCAGAGCCAGAAGACAGAAGCCGGTGACAGAAGCAAGAAGACTTCGAAATCGGCGGCACAAGACTCCAGTCTTCATATGAGGTAGCGCACAGCACTGCAGCTGTGCGCCATTGCTCCCACACTAAACCCACATACTCCGGTCACTGTAGGGTGCAGGGCGCAGGGGGGGGCGCCCTGGGCTGCAATTAGAGACCTCTTTGGCAAAAGTTTGCATAATATACAGTTGGGCACTGTATATATGTATGAGCCCCCGCCAAAATTGTACATGAAAGCGGGACAGAAGCCCGCCGTCGAGGGGGCGGGGCATCTTCATCAGCACTCACCAGCGCCATGTTTTTTCTCCACAGCACCGCTGAGAGGAAGCTCCCCAGTCTCTCCCCTGCAGTTACACAGTAGAAGAGGGTAAAAAGAGAGGGGGGGGCACATAATTAGGCGCAAAAATCAATATAAACAGCAGCTACTGGGTTAACATTAAGTTACTGTGTTATTCCTGGGTTAATAGCGCTGGGGTGTGTGCTGGCATACTCTCTCTCTGTCTCTCCAAAGGGCCTTATGGGGGAATTGTCTTCAGATGAGCATTCCCTGAGTGTGTGGTGTGTCGGTACGTGTGTGTCGACATGTCTGAGGTAAAAGGCTCCCCTAAGGAGGAGATGGAGCTAATGTGTGTGAGAGGGTGTCTCCGTCGACAACGCTGACACCTGTTTGGATATGTGTAATTAAGTGCTAAGGTGAATTTATTGCACAAAAGATTAGAGAACAGACAGGAAATCTACCCATGTCTGTCCCTATGTCGCAGAGACCTTCAGAGTCTCTCAATGCTCACTATCCAAAATAATAGACACTGATATCGACATGGAGTTTGACTCCAGTGTCGACTACGATAATGCAAAGTTACAGCCAAAATGGCAGAAAAGTATTCAATATTTGATTATTGTAATAAAAGATGATTTGCATATCACTGATGACTCATCTGTCCCTGACACAAGGGTACACATGTTTAAGAGGAAGAAAGCTGAGGTAAATTTCCCTCCTCTCATGAAGAAAAAGAGCGGGAATCTCCAGACAAGAGACTGCAGTTTCCCACAAAGAATTCTCAGGCAGTATCCTTTCCCCACTAGGGCCAGGATATGATGGGAATCTTCCTCTAGGGTGTCACGTTTTCCCAAAAGGTAGCCCTGATGTAACAGCTATTCTCAGGGATCCTGCAGATAGCGTGCACATTCTGGTACACTACTCAGACCAGCGATTGTGTCGGCATGGGTTTATAGCGCTGTGGCAGCGTGGACAGGTACCTTATCAGCAGAGATTGAGACCCTAGTATATATATATATATATATATATATATATATATATATATATATATATAGATATATATAGATATATATATATTAAAGATGCTGTCTTAAGAGATATGTATATATAAAACATGCCCAAAGAGACATGAGTATACTGGGTACTAGATGTCGATTTCTGCTTGACGTGTCCTGTAGAATATACAATGGACAGATGATGCCGACTTAAGAGGCATATGGAAGGCTGAGGATTGTGTGGAGAAGGGTTCTCTGACCTGGTCTCCACAGCTATAGCTGGTAATTCTGATATTTTGCCTTATATTCCTGCACAGCCTAGGAAAGCACGACATTATCAAATGCAGCCTTTCGAATAAAGAAACAAGAAAGTCTGAGGTGCGTCCTTTCTTGCCAGAGGCGGGGGTAGAGGAAAGAAGCTGCACAACACAGCTAGTTTCCAGGAACAGAAGTCCTCCCCGGCCTCTACAAAAATCCACCGCATGTCGCTGGGACTCCACAGGCGGAGCTAGGCCCGGTGGGGGCACGCCTTCGTAAGTTCAGCCACAAGTGGGTTCACTCCCTGTTAGATCCCTGGGCAATAGATATTGTGTCTCAGGGATACAAGCTGGACTTTGAGAAGATGCCCTCTCACCGACGGCCCTGCCGGCTTCCCCCCACGAGAGGGAAACAGTGTTAACTGCAATTCACAAATTGTATCTTCAACAGGTGGTGGTCAAGGTTCCCCTCCTTCAACAAGGAGGGGGTTATTATTCGACCATGTTATAGTCCTGAAACCAGACGGTTCGGTCAGACCCATATTGAATTTAAAATCCCTGAACATATACCTGAAAAGGTTCAAGTTCAAGATGGAATCGCTAAGAGCGGTCATTGCAAGACTGAAAGGGGGAGATTTTATGGTGACTCGGGACATAAAGGATGCATACCTTCATGTCCCCATTTATCCACCTCATCAGGCGTACCTCAGAATTGCGGTACGGGATTGTCATTACCAATTTCAGACGTTGCCGTTTGGTCTCTCCACGGCCTTGAGAATATTCACCAAGGTAATGACGGAAATGATGGTGCTCCTGCGGAAGCAAGGTGTCACTATTATCACGTACTTGGACGATCTCCTCATAAAAGTGAGATCAAGAGAGCAGTTGCTGAACAGCGTATCACTTTCTCTGGAAGTGTAACGGCAACACGGCTGGATTCTATATATTCCAAAGTCGCAGTTGGTTCCTACAGCTCATCTGCCTCTCCTAGGCATGATCCTAGACACAGACCAGAAAAGAGTTTATCTCCTGATAGAGAGAGCTCAGGAGCTTGTGACACTGGTCAGGAATCTATTAAAACCAAAACAGGTGTCAGTGCATCACTGCACTCATGTCCTGGGAAAGATGGTGGCATCATACGAGGCCATTCCCTTCGACAGGTTCCATGCGAGGACTTTCCAATGGGACTTACTGGACAAGTGGTCCGGATCACATCTTCAGATTAATCACCCTATCCCCCAGGGCCAGGGTGTCTCTCCTGTGGTGGCTGCAGAGTGCTCACCTTCTCGAAGGTCGCAGATTCGGCATTCAGGACTGGGTCCTGGTGACCACGGATGCAAGCCTCCGAGGGTGGGGGGCAGTCACACAGGGAAGAAATTTCCAAAGGCTGTAGTCAAGCCAGGAGACTTGCCTTCACATCAATATCCTGGAACTAAGGGCCATATACAACGCCCTAAGTCAAGCGGAGACCCTGCTTCGCGACCAACCGGTTCTGATTCAGTCAGACAATATCACCGCAGTGGCTCATGTAAACCGCCAAGGCGGCACAAGGAGCAGGGTGGCGATGGTAGAAGCCACCAGAATTCTTTGCTGGGCGGAGAATCACGTAAGCGCACTGTCAGCAGTGTTCATTCCGGGAGTGGACAACTGGGAAGCAGACTTCCTCAGCAGGCACGACCTCCACCCGGGAGAGTGGGGACTTCATCAAGAAGTCTTCATGCAGATTGCAAGTCGGTGGGAACTGCCTTAGGTGGACATGATGGCATCCCGCCTCAACAAAAAGCTGCAGAGAGATTGCGCCAGGTCAAGAGACCCTCAGGCTATAGCTGTGGACGCACTGGTGATACCGTGGGTGTTCCCGTCGGTCTATGTATTTCCTCCTCTTCCTCTCATACCCAAGGTGCTGAGAATCATAAGGAAAAGAGGAGTGAGAACAATACTATTTGTTCCGGATTGGCCAAGAAGGACTTGGTATCCAGATCTGCAAGAGATGCTCACAGAGGACCCGTGGCCTCTGCCTCTAAGACAGGACTTGTGCAACAGGGGCCCTGTCTGTTCCTAGACTTACCGCGGCTGCGTTTGACGGCATGGCGGTTGAACGCCGGATCCTAGCAGAAAAAGGCGTTCAGGATGAGGTCATTCCTACGCTGATAGAGGCTAGGAAGGATGTGACTGCTCAACATTATCACCGTATATGGCGAAAATATGTTGCTTGGTGTGAGGCCAGGAATGCCCCTACGGAGGAATTCCAGCTGGGCCGTTTTCCTTCACTTCCTACAGTCGGGAGTGACTTTGGGCCTGAAATTGGGTTCCATTAAGGTCCAGATTTCGGTCCTATCCATTTTCTTTCAAAAAGAACTGGCTTCTTTTCCTGAAGTTCAGACGTTGTAAAGGGAGTGCTGCATATGCAGCCCCCTTTTGTGCCTCCAGTGGCACCTTGGGATCTTAACGTGGTGTTGAGTTTCCTGAAGTCACACTGGTTTGAGCTACTCAAAACCATGGAGTTAAAATTTCTCACGTGGAAGGTGGTCATGCTATTAGCCTTGGCTTCAGCTAGGCGTGTGTCAGAATTAGCGGCTTTGTCACATAAAAGCCCCTATCTGGTTTTCCATATAGACAGGGCAGAATTGCGGACCCGTCCACAATTTCTGCCAAAAGTGGTGTCATCTTTTCATATGAACCAACCTATTGTGGTGCCTGTGGCTACTCGTGACTTGGAGGATTCCGAGTTGCTGGATGTGGTCAGGGCTTTGAAGGTTTATGTAGCCAGAACGGCTGGAGTCAGGAAAACTGAGTCGCTGTTTATCCTGTATGCATCCAACAAGCTGGGTGCTCCTGCTTCAAAGCAAACTATTGCTCGCTGGATCTGTAACATGATTCAGCAGGCTCATTCTGCGGCTGGTTTGCCGCTTCCAAAATCCGTAAAAGCCCACTCCACAAGGAAGGTGGGCTCTTCTTGGGCGGCTGCCATAGGGGTCTCGGCATTACAGCTTTGCCGAGCAGCTACTTGGTCAGGTTCAAACACACTTGCAAAGTTTTACAAGTTTGATATCCTGGCTGAGGAGGACCTTGTGTTTGCTCATTCGATGCTGCAGAGTCATCCGCACTCTCCCGCCCGTTTGGGAGCTTTGGTATAATCCCCATGGTCCTTACGGAGTCCCCAGCATCCACTAGGACGTTAGAGAAAATAAGATTTTACTTACCGGTAAATCTATTTCTCGTAGTCCGTAGTGGATGCTGGGCGCCCGTCCCAAGTGCGGACTTCTTCTGCAATACTTGTATATAGTTATTGCTTAAATAAGGGTTATGTTATGGTTGCATCAGGGTTGATCTGATGCTCCGTTGTTGTTCATACTGTTAACTGGGTAAGTTTATCACAAGTTATACGGTGTGATTGGTGTGACTGGTATGAGTCTTGCCCTGGATTCCAAAATCCTTTCCTTGTACTGTCGGCTCTTCTGGGCACAGTTTATCTAACTGAGGTCTGGAGGAGGGACATAGAGGGAGGAGCCAGAGCACACCAGTATCCAAATACTTTCTTAAAGTGCCCTGTCTCCTGCGGAGCCCGTCTATACCCCACGGTCCTTACGGAGTCCCCAGCATCCACTACGGACTAAGAGAAATAGATTTACCGGTAAGTAAAATCTTATTTTTTTTTTCTTATATATATTTTTTTTTTTTTTTTTGCATTAAGAGGTTCCTAGTCAGTTTATGTATGCAAGTATGGTATACTGTACTGGACCTGGGAAGCGCAGCACTGTATGGGAACTTTTACATTTTTTGTGTAAATTTATAAGTAGATACATTATTGAGTGGCCTTTTTAAAGTAATGTCACATTATATCAAACGACACCAGCAAAACAGTGTTTGGCTTGTGGTCACATTATGGACATAGCTGTTAAGTGATTATTTGTTGTTGTTGTTGCTCTTTTTGCCATTTTACCTCTAAGGTATATTATCAATAACCACATATACAATGCGATCTGTGCGCTTTATTGGTGATGTAACATTGAACACCCCGGAGGGGCAGGGGCTCCGTAAGGAGCCTGTACCCGTGGGGTGTTCAGATCTCTAGTGAGACTCCTGCGCATGTGCCATTTCCGCTGACAACGCATGTGGGGTGGCCATTGCTGGGATGTGTTCTGCGAGTGCCTTCTGCTGGCTACGCTTGTGATCTGTAACCCATAGGCTACAGCGGACTATCACCATCTTGAGTTGACGTTAGCTGCAGTGGCCAAGCATTCCGGAGCTTGGTAAGTCAGGCCATATCACAACCCCCAGAAATCTGTGGGGGTTGCGGCTGCTATCAGGAATGGAGGGACAGCAGCATATTTGGAGAAATCTGCTTTGGTCCCTCTGTGATACATGAGGTGATACTAAATATTTGTGGATACACGCCCCCCCTTCCCCCCCAGTTATTTTCTATGAATAAGCAGAATTATTTAGTGATAAATGGGCCCCTATAGCTTATACACACTTGTGTTTTCCCTTTTTTTTTTCTTATGCAAAATGAACACCCAAACTAATGAAACCATGTGTAGTGTTAATTGCATTCACAAGGTCATTTGAGGTTGTCTGCTTTTTCCCAGTGTGTTCACTTGAAGTAAATGTAATTGCATAGAGCATGTTTTCTCACTTCACATTGGGGCAGTGAGAAAACACTGGGGATGGCATAAGGAAATGATAACCTGGGGATGGCATAAGGAAGTGATAAATGCAAGGTGATACACGCACCAGCCAATCAGCTCCTAACTGTTAATTTACATATTGGAGCTGATTGGCTGGTGTGTTTATCACCTTGCATTTATCACTGGTTTATCACTTCCTTATGCCTTATCCAGGTTAATACATCTGCTCCAATGTGCTCTGTTCTCTACAAGTATCCTTTACTCCTCTGCATTAATACCCCTGCTGTTCCATGCAGAGTTTGACTAAAGTCCGTTTTTTCAGTTGGATCTTGCATATTTCCGCATGTTCCATTGCCAACTGCACACATCTGTGGGTGATTCAGAGTCATAAGGATCTCAGTTGCATCTTTTCTTGTGACTGATGGACTGTAAGTGAGTGGCAGTGTGGTGTTTACACATAGGCTAAGTTTAGTGAGGGAGTGTGGAAGATGCGGTGGGCTATGCTGAGTTGTGAATCTTAGACTGGTCTATTGCACTAGACTAAGGGTCGGTGTGGTCACATAGATGTGCACAGCTCTGCATGCGGTCGAATATCTGCATTTTTCTGTGCACACCATGCAGTGTAACTCTGAATTGCAATTGAACTGTGCCCAACTCTGAACATCTCTATTGCTGCTTATTCTTCTCCTAACCCTGAGGGAAAATGGGCCTTCTGCATACACTTTTCTACAATTATTCCCATCTCATAAAGGCCCATAATTATCAAGCCTTGGAGAGTGATAAATAGCACGGTGCTAACGTACTAGCCAATCGGCTTAAAACTGTCATTTTTCAAACACAGCCTGTAACATGAAGGTTAGGATCTGGTTGGTTGGTACTTTATCACTGTGCAATTTATCACTCTCCAAGACTTGATAAATGGGGGACCTTAGATTGTAATCCGATTCGTACAGGAACAGTCGCACAATATTGTCTGTTTCCACGTGTTTATCTGTCCTAAGAATACCCTTGGTTTACTCTTTAATGTGCACATACCAAGTTTCAGCAGTGATGAGAATGCCAAACACACTAAGTGATAATCGCAGAAAAATATAATTTGTTCTTAATGTGTTATTGAAATGAACAGTACCATCTTGACCAAATACTGTATGTGCAGTGATATCACAGCTCTCTATAGCAGATTAAATCACATGAGAGGGAGCACCTGTCAATCAAAATGGTCCTTTCCAGCCGTTCACACTCTCTTCTGTATGCCACTTGGCTTCTGGTAGAGATGTGACACTTAAGGGCTGAGGGGGTAATTCAGAGTTGATCGCAGCAGCAAATTTGTTAGCAGTTGGGCAAAACCATGTGCAGGGGGGGCAGATATAACATTTGCAGAGAGTTAGATTTGGGTGGGTTATATGGTTTCCGTGCAGGGTAAATACTGACTGCTTTATTTTTACACTGCAGTTTAGATTTCAGTTTGAACACACCACTCCCAAATCTAACTCTCTGTTATATCTGACCCCCCCCCCTGCAGTGCACATGGTTTTTCCCAACTGCTAACAAATTTGCTGCTGCGATCAACTCAGAATTACCCCCAGAATGTATTTGAGAAAACCCCCAAAAAAACTTTATAGATGGGATTTGTTTCTCCTTTTACACTTTATTATTGTTATTGTACTTAGAGGCATCTTGTTATGGGCTTTTGGGACCATTTGCTTGGTCTGATTTATTACAAGTTTGCTTGAGAAGCTGCAACTTGTAGTCTATTTTCATATTCTTGAGTACTTGTTTCCTAGTGGTGGCCCTACAACTGCTAAGGTTTGTATAGTCTCCTCACAGTTCATCAATTTGTGTGCATGGCCAAGTTTCTTCTCCAAACATCATTTACTCCGCTCCCTCCTGCTGACTTTCTACTAGAAGTATATTCCTTTCAGTTAGTGACTGTAAAGCTACTTTAAAAGAGTTTGACCATTAATATCCTCGTCTTTAATGTCCCTGTCTGTTTTTACCCACTCAGCATGAGACTGCAGCAAATGAGGATATATACATAAAATATATAATCCCTCCCCGAAAAGCATTCATGGATCATCTCTGTTAAGTGTGCAATTTTGTGTTTATATTCTGTCCACTTAACACTTGGACAATGTCTATTTAAGGGGATATGAAATGGGTTTCAAGATTATGGGAGCAGGCAGGATTTTAGAGAGAGTGCCGCTACATTTAAGGTGGCATTCAGTTATAAGGCTGGATTTTCCTGCGTTTTTGCAAACTTGCCAGAATCCTACCTGTTCTGTTATATTGAAACCTATTACATAACCCCCCCAAGTCTCCCTGTGATTTACTTGGGAGGTTCATTTTTCTCTTGTGTGCTTGTTTAACCTCTGATGTGGTTTTATACAATCCCTTACCGAACAATTGTACATTTCTGATTCGGCTCTTTCATTGCAATAACCACACAATTGTCATGCTGTTCCTGATGGTATCTAAATAGTTCAGCCGCCAAAAGGAGTGTAGTCATAACTGTCAGTTTCATGTCTGTCTTAAGTAGTGACCGTATCTTTCTCTCAGCTCTGCAATATAGCGTACACCGCTTTCACACTTTGTATTTATTATTTTCTTTCTCTTGTTTAAATTTATATTGCTTTTAAGGATTATTTTATAATTTACACATATTCTGCAAGGTTTTACAGGGACTATTTGGCTATTCACATCAATGCCTGCCCCAGTGTACATTACGATTTTATTTTATGCTACACATCATACTTTTATGATCCCTGATAGAGCTGGAGTTTGTATTTTCTTCTTCATCCACTAGGGGTCACTGGAGTACTCTTGGGATATGGACGGCGTAGCAGAACAAAGGCACTGAATATTTAAATTTAGAACTCTCCACCCCTCCATATCCCAGAGTACCTCAGTGTACGAACCCAGTGTTTTTTCTGTGCTCAAAGCACTAACATCGGCTTGTGGGATTCCCACACTTGTTGGAAGATTTTTATTAATTTTTAATTTTTATTTTTAATTTTTTTTTTAATAGCACATCCCTTCCCAGTTTCAAGAAAAACATGGGTCCGGGATAGTGCCGCTGCACGGGCAGCGCATGGCGTGTCGGTCCTCACAAAGAGCACCCTCACAGCCACACGCAGTTCACTACCTGCTGTAGCACGGAGCTTGCAGATAGAAGCCCCGTCACAGCCATGAACTGCTGCCTGAGCTGGACGGAGCTTACACAGAAGAAGCCCGTCACAGCCATGATTTACAAGACAGCTGGACGAGCTTACACAGAGAAGCCCGTCACAGCCATGATTTACAAGACAGCTGGACGAGCTTACACATAAGAAGCCCGTCGCAGCCATGATCAGGAGACAAGCAAGGTAGGCTGGGGAACGGGGCGGTCAGCGCAGGCTGCCGCCCCGCTATGTTGGGGTTAATACCTGCTTCCGCTCTTCCGCCTGCAAGCCCCAGCCGCTATGTCTGCACAGCGCTCCGTCCGGCCGCCCAGCTCCGTCCGGCCGCCAGCGCCATACGGCCGCAGACGCTCCCTCGGTCTCAGTACAGAGACGGGGACCGCCGCTCCGTCCGGCCGCCCAGCAGCCATCCACCCACATGTGCCAGCGCTATGAGGCTGCAGGCTTCCCGCAGGACACAGCGTTAAAAGGCACGGTGGAATTCTGGCGGATTAAATATATAAACAGCAGCACAGTGTATAGGCAGCTATATATATGTGACAGGTATTTATAATTGTTACCTGTCCTGGGAGTAATAGGCTATTGAGCCTATATTACTGTCTGTGAGTTTCACAGTATAATAGGCTATTGAGCCTATATTAATGGCTGTTATTATCACTGTATAATAGGTTATTCAGCCTATATATTAATGTTGGTGGTTATCACTGTATAATAGGCTATTGAGCCTATATTAAGTCTGTGATTATCACTGTATAATAGGCTATTCAGCTTATGTAAATGCTGTATAAATATATTAATGTCTGTAATTATCATAGGCTATTGAGCCTATATATATATATATATATATATATATATATATATATATATATATATATATATATATATATATATATATATATATATTATTAATAGAGCATGTGTTGTACCCAGCCTGTGATTATACTGTATAATAAGCTAGATTAACACGGAAACATTTGTCACTTGTTCTGTGATTATCACGGTCAGCATGGCAAAGGGGCCATTTTAACCATGCTTCCTGTTGTTTTCCAGTGTGTAATTCTGGAACATTCCTGCCCTACATCTCTAAGCCACCAGAGGCGCAGGGGTGTTAGTGGGAATTTGGTTCGGGTTTCACATGCCCATGTGAACTGCTTTTCACATAAAGAATACTCTAGTTTCTCTTCACATCAAATAAATCTTTCGCTTTTACTATAGAGTCTCTGCTGGTTTTCAGCTGTTTTTATATCCAGGCAGTAGTACACCAACAGAGTCAGGGTTATTTATTCCCCTCTGTTTGGGGTAACAAAACCAGACAGCTCCGTCGCAGTCTCAATCAGCAAGTCACTTAATGCAGTTTGAAAATGGATTTTCTGCGGTTACTATTTGCATATATGGAGCCACAAAATTGCATAATTGCACTTGATCTTCACAATGCGTATTTACCCATTCCGGGTTGGTCATCACAGGTTCTAGCGTTTGCAAAACGCCACAACCATTAACCATTTCACTACCATTTGGCATCGTGTCAACGCCTCGGGTATTTACCAAAGTGATGTTGGTGATGATAGCTCATCTCAGAGACAATCGTCCATACTTAGACGATCTGCTCATAAGAACTCTGTCTCAACAGAGTTCCTCTAACTTGCGCTACTAATGTATACTGCGGTGGCAGGTCAAGTTTAAAAACAATCGCATCTAGTTCCGTCTAAACGACGTCAATTCCTAGGTAAGATTATAAATACGGTAAATCAAAGACATTTACCTACTACACCAGCAAGAACAAATGTACATCTAGTAATTGGTGTAAAAGCCACGCACACTAGCGGTACATTGGTGTATTCGCCTGTTAACAATAATGATGTGTTTTCAAAGCGCTTTAGTTCGCCGGCCTTCACTCGCGTTTCCCACAGAGGGGCGAGGGTGTATATACTCTGGACAAGAGTCTCAGAGGTTCAGGAGTTGTAGTTAAAAAAGATCAGCGACAGAGTTCTAAAACGGATCACGACAGATTGCTGTCGATAAATGTCCTGGAACTCCGTGCAATTTTCAATGCACTACATGCTTCGCTTTCAGTCTGACCAAGTGCAGTCAGACAACGCAACGGGAGTTGCATACACAACAACCACAGAGAACCAAGAAGCCGCATGGCAATGCAGCAGGTAACTCGAATCCTCTATTGCCCACAACACCATTATGTGAGGATGTCAACGGGGTTCATTCCGTGAGTGGACATCTGTTAGACAGATGATCTCGCCCGTCAGGATTTATATCCTGAAAACTGGACAGTAAATCCAGAGGTGTTTCATATGTGAGTACACAAAAGGAGTTACCCTCAGGTATACATGATGGCATCTCGCCACAATTACAAACGCTCAGTATGTGTACAGAACGACAGATCACAAGGGCAGTGGCGGTGGAGTCTCTCACATTCGTGTGGTCATACAGCATCGTGTATCTGGCTCCACCATTTTCCGCTGCTCTCTCCGTTGCGAAAACGGATAATAAGACAGTTCGTCACAGTCATACTAGTGATATCTCATGGGTTTCGGAGAGCTTGCTTCTCGAATCTCCAAGGAATACTGGCACACGATCTTGGTCCGCTCATAATACGTCCAACCTGTTACAACAGGGAACGTTCTTTTACCCCTAGTTACCTATGTACCTATTACCTATATACCGCGGCTGCGGTTGACGGGGTGGGGGGTTCAGACCGCCCTCTTAAGAAAAGAAATAGGGCATTACAGTATCGGTTATACTAATCATGTTACGAGCTAGTAAGCTGCTTAAGGCAGCTCATTATTACAAATTCATTATTACAAATTTGGTGTGCCTATATAGGTGGTAAAGCTCGGAAGTTTCCGACATCATCTTTCAAGTTACCCGTATTCTGTTATTTTACAAACAGGGTGGGATGGAGAACTGCGTTTATCTGCACTGAGGGTGCAGGTATCTGTGTGGTCAACTTATTTTCAAAAGACGTTTGACTCTATTGCGTCGGTACACACCTTTATACAAGGTGTCATCAAAGTGCAGCCTCCATTTATCCCACCTACAGCGCCAGGCGACTTGAGGTTGGGTTCACATTTCTTACAGTTTTCATATTTTGAACCCTTACAACAAATGGGGATTAAGTTTCTCACTTGGGAAAACATTTTTCTTCTAGCCTTAGCTTCGGCAAGGGTTTTGTTTTCATATTTGGGTGCCTTGTATTCCAAGCCACCGTATTTAAGTTTTCTCATGACAAAGCAATCAGTATACCAATAGTGGTTCCTGTGTTGACAGCACATTCTAGAATTCTGAATGTGGTACACGCATTACGCGTCTATATGTCCCGACCGTCTACAGTACGTAATACGGATACGTTGTTTGTTCTCTATAATGCTGCCAACTGGGGTTAGCCAGTTTTCTCAGCAGACATTATCCAGTTGGATAACAATGACTACAAGTCAGGCTTACTTTAAGGCTAAGTTACAGTCGCCTACGTCAGTAACAGCTCATCCCACAGGTTCTGTGGGAATGTCAGCCCCAGCGGGTCGTGGAGCGTCTACGACGCGGCTACATAGGCTTCAGTGCACCACGTTTGTGCACGTTTACACGTTAGAATGGTTGCGGCATCAGCATCTAGCTTTGGCTGCCTACTGTTACAAGTGTCAAACAGCTCTCCCGCCCACGAGGGAAGCTTTGGTACGTCCCAAGAGTACTCCAGTGACCCCTAGTGGATGAAGAAGAAAATAGGATTTTGGTACTTACCAGGTAAATCCTTTTCTTTGAATCCATAGGGGGCACTGGACGCCCACCCAGAGCAGTTTACCTGGGTTGTTTTAAGCTCAGAGGAGCTTAGGGTAACATGTTTTACCTTGTTTGTATTAAGCTCAAAGGAGCTTATGGTAACACATTTTCACCTTTTTGGTTCAAACTATCAAGGTCTATCGGTTATGCTGTCAACTGTTTAGTTGACATTAACTTTATGGGTCAACTTTGTTGTTGTCCGGTATGTTATAGGAATTCTCCATTGTCAACCTCTCTATAGCAGTTCGCTCAGTAAAAACACTGGGTTCGTACACTGAGGTACTCTGGGATATGGAGGGGTGGAGAGTTCTAAATTTAAATATTCAGTGCCTTTGTTCTGCTACGCCGTCCATATCCCAAGAGTACTCCAGTGCCCCCTATGGATTCAAAGAAAAGGATTTACCTGGTAAGTACCAAAATCCTATTTTTTTTTTCTCGTTTACATTATTTATTTGAGAAATGGCAATGAAATGGCAATAAGCTATAATTTAGAGGGCAGTCATTATTCAATTTTGTGGAAGTGGCCAATGTGCCATGCAAATGTTTTTGCTTTTTATAATTTTAAATGTTGTGCTTTTTGAATAAAGTTGGCTTTCTCATGTGTTACATTAGGGGAATAAAGTGATGGGTTTAAAACTGCTTTCAAGAGCTTGACGATGAAAAATGACAACCTCCCTCCACTTACAAGCCTTAAGCCCATGCGGAGAATTATGTTCGGAACATCTGTGCCACTCCCCTGCATGTACCCTCCTAGCCAATACCAGTCTACTGCATTTTGGTGATTGTTAAACCAGAGAGAGCTCTTGCCTATGTAATACTTTTTCTCTTATGTCCTAGAGGATGCTGGGGACTCCAAAAGGACCATGGGGTATAGACGGGATCCGCAGGAGACATGGGCACACTATAAGACTTTGAATGGGTGTGAACTGGCTCCTCCCTCTATGCCCCTCCTCCAGACCTCAGTTAGATTCTGTGCCCAGAGAGACTGGACACACACTAGGGGAGCTCTCCTGAGTTTCTCTAAAAATACTTTTTGTTAGGTTTTTTATTTTCAGGGAGACCTGCTGGCTACAGGCTCCCTGCATCGTGGGACAGAGGGGAGAGAAGTCAGACCTACTTCTTTTTAGTTCAAAGGCCATTAGCTCCAGAGGGTTCGATTACTTGGTGCGCCTAGCTGCTTGATCCCGGAGCCGCGCCCCCCCCCCCCCTCACAGAAGCCAGAAGAAAGAAGTCGGGTGAGTATTCAGAAGAAAGAAGACTTCAGTGACGGCAGAAGACTTTGGTAATGGAGGTACAGCGCGGCAGTCGCGCTGTGCTCCATGCTCCCACACATACACCAACGGCACTTGCAGGGCGCAGGGGGGGCGCCCTGGGCAGCAGTTACTGAGGTCTTTTAGCACTGGCAAAGCACTTTATTTCTCTATCGTCCTAGTGGATGCTGGGGTTCCTGAAAGGACCATGGGGAATAGCGGCTCCGCAGGAGACAGGGCACAAAAAGTAAAGCTTTTCCAGATCAGGTGGTGTGCACTGGCTCCTCCCCCTATGACCCTCCTCCAGACTCCAGTTAGATTTTTGTGCCCGGCCGAGAAGGGTGCAATCTAGGTGGCTCTCCTAAAGAGCTGCTTAGAGAAAGTTTAGCTTAGGTTTTTTATTTTACAGTGAGTCCTGCTGGCAACAGGATCACTGCAACGAGGGACTGAGGGGAGAAGAAGTGAACTCACCTGCGTGCAGGATGGATTGGCTTCTTGGCTACTGGACATTAGCTCCAGAGGGACGATCACAGGTACAGCCTGGATGGTCACCGGAGCCGCGCCGCCGGCCCCCTTGCAGATGCTGAAGTTAGAAGAGGTCCAGAATCGGCGGCTGAAGACTGACAGTCTTCTAAAGGTAGCGCACAGCACTGCAGCTGTGCGCCATTTTCCTCTCAGCACACTTCACACGCTGTCACTGAGGGTGCAGGGCGCTGGGGGGGGGCGCCCTGGGAGGCAAATGTAAACCTATATACTGGCTAAAAATACCTCACATATAGCCCCCAGAGGCTATATGGAGATATTTAACCCCTGCCAAACTTCACTAAAGAGCGGGAGACGAGCCCGCCGTAAAAGGGGCGGGGCCTATCTCCTCAGCACACAGCGCCATTTTTTCTCTCACAGAAAGGCTGGAGAGAAGGCTCCCAGGCTCTCCCCTGCACTGCACTACAGAAACAGGGTTTAAACAGAGAGGGGGGCACAAATTGGCGATATAAATATATATATAAAGATGCTATTAGGGAGAAACACTTATATAAGGTTGTCCCTATGTAATTATAGCGTTTTTTGGTGTGTGCTGGCAAACTCTCCCTCTGTCTCTCCAAAGGGCTAGTGGGGTCCTGTCCTCTGTCAGAGCATTCCAGGTGTGTGTGCTGTGTGTCGGTACGTGTGTGTCGACATGTATGAGGACGATGCTGGAGGAGGCGGAGAAATTGCCTGTAATGGTGATGTCACTCTCTAGGGAGTCGACACCGGAATGGATGGCTTATTTAGGGAATTACGTGAGAATGTCAACACGCTGCAAGGTCGGTTGACGACATGAGACGACCGACAAACAATTAGTAACGGTCCAGGCGTCTCAGAAACACCGTCAGGGTTTTTTTATAAAAAACGCCCATTTACCTCAGTCGGTCGACACAGACACAGACACGGACACTGAATCCAGTGTCGACGGTGAATAAACAAACGTATTCCTCATTAGGGCCACACGTTAAGGGCAATGAAGGAGCTGTTACATATTTCTGATACTACAAGTACCACAGAAAAGGGTATTATGTGGAAGTGAAAAAACTACCTGTAGTTTTTCCTGAATCAGATAAAATAAAATGAAGTGTGTGATGATGCGTGGGTTTACCCCGATAGCAAATATTGGCGTTATACCTTTTCCCGCCAGAAGTTAGGGCGCGTTGGGAAACACCCATTAGGGTGGATAAGGCGCTCACACACTTATCAAGTGGCGTTACCGTTTACAAATACGGCCGCCCTCAAGGAGCCAGCTGATAGGCAGCTGGAAAAATATCCTAAAAAGTATATACACACAGACGGTGGTTATACTGCGACCAGCGATCGCCATCAGCCTGGAGATGCAGTGCTGGGTTGGCTTGGTCGAATTCCCTGACTAAAAATATTTTATTGATATAGAGCATTTAATAGGATGCATTCTATATATATGTATGCGAGATGCACAGAGGGATATTTGCACTCTGGCATCAAGATAAGTGCGTTGTCCATATCTCCCAGAAGATGTCATGGACACGACAGTGGTCAGGTGATACAGATCCCATACGGCACATGGAAGTATTGCCGTATAAAGGGAAGGAGTTATTTGGGGTCGGTCCGTCGGACCTGGGGGCCACGGCCACAGCTGGGAAATCCAACTTTTTTACCCCAAGTTACATCTCAGCAGAAAAAGACACTGTCTTTTCAGCCTCAATCCTTCCGTTCCCATGTGGGCAAGCGGGCAAAAGGCCAGTCATATCTGCCCAGACATAGAGGAAAGGGAAGTAGACTGCAGCAGGCAGCCCCTTCCCAGGAAAAGAAGCCCTCCACCAGTGGGGGGGTAGTCTCAAGAGTCTCAGCGCGCAGTGGGATCACTCGCAAGTTGACCCCTAGATCATACAAGTATTATCCCAGGGGTACAGATTGGAGAGTCGAGACATTTTTTCCTCGCAGGTTCCTGAAGCCTGCTTTACCAACGGCTCCCTCCGACAAGGAGGCAGTATTGGGAAAAAATTCACAAGCTGTATTTCCAGCAGGTGATAATCAAAGTACCCCTCCTACAACAAGGAAAAGGGTATTAGTCCTCCACACTATATTGTGGTACTGAAGCCAGACGGCTTGGTGAGACATAGTCTAAATCTGAAATCTTTGAACACTTACATAAAAAGGTTCAAATCAAGATGGAGTCACTCAGAGCAGTGATAGAGAACCGGAAAAAAGGGGACTATATGGTGTCCCTGGACATCAAGGATTACCTCCATGTCCAAATTTGCCCTTCTCAACAAGGGTACCTCTGGTTCGTGATACAGAACTGTCAATATCAGTTTCAGACGCTGCCGTTGAATTATCCACGGCACCCCGGGCCTTTACCAAGGTAATGGCCGAAAAGATGATTCTTAAAAGAAGAAAGGCATCTAAATTATCCCTTACTTGGACGATATCCTGAAAGGGACAAGTTTCCAGAGAACAGTTGGAGGTCGGAAAAGAACTATCTAAAGTAGTTCTACGACAGCACGAGTGGATTCTAAATATTCCAAAAATCGCAGCTGTTTTCCGATGATACGTCTGCTGTTCCTAGGAATGATTCTGGGCATAGTCCAGAAAGAGGTATTTCTCCTGGAGGGGAAAGCCAGGGAGTTATCCGACCTAGTCAGAAACCTCCTAAATCCAGGCCAAGTATCAGTGCATCAATGCACAGGAGTCCTGGGAAAAATGGTGGCTTCTTACGAAGCGATTCCATTCGGCAGATCTCACGCAAAAACTTTTCAGGGGGATTTGCTGGACGAATGGTCCGGATCGCATCTTCAGATGCATCAGCGGATAACCCTGTCTCCAAGGACAAGGGTGTCTCTTCTGTGGGGGCTGCAGAGTGCTCATCTTCTAGAGGGCAGCACATTCAGCATTCAGGACTGTGTTCTGGTGACCACGGATGCCAGCCTGAGAGGCTGGGGAACAGTCACACAAGGAAGAAATTTCCAAGGAAGTGTGGTCAAGTCTGGAGATTTCTCTCCACATGAATATACTGGAGCTAAGGGCAATTTACGATGCTCTGAGCCTAGGAAGACCTCTGCTTCAAAGTCAACCGGTGCTGATCCAGTAGGACATCATCATGGCAGTCGCCCACGTAAACAGACGGGGCGGCACAAGAAGCAGGAGGGCAATGACAGCAAGGATTCTTCGCTGGGCGAAAGATCATGTGATAACACTGTCAGCAGTGTTCATTCCGGGAGTGGACAACTAGGAAGATTTCCTCAGCATAAATGAATTCCACCCGGAAAAGTGGGAACTTCATCTGGAAGTTTCCACATGTTTGTAAACCGTTGGGAAAGACCAAAGGTGGTTAGGATGGCGTCCCACATGAAGCGCCAGGTCTAGAGACCCTCAGGCAATAGCTGGGACGCTCTGGTAACACCGTGGGTGTACCAGTCGGTGTATGTGTTCCCTCCTCTGCCTTTCATACCCAGTGTATGGAGAATGATAGGAAGGAGAGGAGTAAGAACTATACTCGGGGTTCCGGTTTGGGCCAAGAAGAACTTGGTACCCGGAACTTCAAGAGATACTAGAAAGGATCTTGATTCAGCAAGAATCATGTCTGTTCCATGACTTACCGCAGCTGCGTTGACGCCAGGGCGGGTGAACGCCGGATCCTAAGGGAAAAAGGCATTCCGGAAGAGGTCATCCCTACCCTGGTCAGAGCCAGGAAGGAGGTGACCGCACAACATTATCACCGCTTAGGTGAAAATATGTTCCATGGTGTGAGGCCAGGAAGGCTCCACGGAAGAATTTCAACTAGGTTAATTCCTACATTTCCTGCAAGCAGGAGTGTATATGGGTCTCAAATTGGGGTCCATTAAGGTTCAAATTTCGACCGGTCGATTTTCTTCCAGAAAGAAATTGGCTTCAGTTCCTGAAGTCCAGAAGTTGTTAAGGGAGTACTGCATATACAACCCCTTTTTGATGTCTCCAGTGGCACTGGGCGATCTCAACGTAGTTTGGGATTCCTAAAATCACATTGTTTTAAACAACTCAAATCTGTGGATTTGATATATCTCACATGGAAAGTGACCATGCTGTTGGTCCTGGCCTCGGCCAGGCGAGTGTCAGAATTGGCGGCTTTATCTCACAAAGCCATATCTGATTGTCCATTCGGACAGAGCAAAGCTGTGGACTCGTCCCCAGTTTCTCCCTAAGGTGGTGTCAGCGTTTCACCTGAACCAGCTTATTGTGGTGCCTGCGGCTACTAGGGACTTGGAGGACTCCAAGTTGCTGGATGTTGTCAGGACCCTGAAAATATAGTTTCCAGGTCGGCTGGAGTCAGGAAATCTGACTTGCTGTTTATCCTGTATGCACCCAACAAGCTGGGTGCTCCTGCTTCTAAGCAGACTATTGCTCGTTGGATTTGTAGTACAATTCAGCTTGCACATTCTGTGGCAGGCTTGCCACAGCAAAAAATATGTAAATGCCCATTCCACAAGGAAGGTGGGCTCATCTTGGGCGGCTGCCCGAGGGGTCTCGGCATTACAACTCTGCCGAGCAGCTACGTGGTCGGGGGAGAACACGTTTGTAAAATTGTACAAATTTGATACCCTGGCAAAAGAGGACCTGGAGTTCTCTCATTCGGTGCTGCAGAGTCATCCGCACTCTCCCGCCCGTTTGGGAGCTTTGGTATAATCCCCATGGTCCTTTCAGGAACCCCAGCATCCACTAGGACGATAGAGAAAATAAGAATTTACTTACCGATAATTCTATTTCTCGGAGTCCGTAGTGGATGCTGGGCGCCCATCCCAAGTGCGGATTATTATGCAATACTTGTACATAGTTATTGTTACAAAAATCGGGTTATTGTTGTAGGAAGCCGTCTTTCAGAGGCTCCTTTTGTTATCATACTGTTAACT
Organism: Pseudophryne corroboree; assembly: GCF_028390025.1. Taxonomy (NCBI): domain Eukaryota; kingdom Metazoa; phylum Chordata; class Amphibia; order Anura; family Myobatrachidae; genus Pseudophryne; species Pseudophryne corroboree. The sequence goes on along the minus strand of NC_086444.1, from coordinate 526,236,381 downwards.
GGGTTTAGATCACAAGTTGTACGGTGTGATTGGTGTGGCTGGTATGAGTCTTACCCGGGATTCAAAATCCTCCCTTATTGTGTACGCTCGTCCGGGCACAGTACCTAACTGGAGTCTGGAGGAGGGTCATAGGGGGAGGAGCCAGTGCACACCACCTGATCTGGAAAAGCTTTACTTTTTGTGCCCTGTCTCCTGCGGAGCCGCTATTCCCCATGGTCCTTTCAGGAACCCCAGCATCCACTACGGACTCCGAGAAATAGAATTATCGGTAAGTAAATTCTTATTTTTAAGTGCCTAGGCACTAAATATTAAACCTCCGCCAGTATAATTATTTCAAATTGAGCGGGACTACAGAGCCCCGGAAGGGGGCGTGGCTTGGCCCTCACAGCTTACCAGCGCCATTTTCTCTTTTCACAGCCGCTGCAGAGACGCTGGCCCGGACCTCCTCCCTCCTTATCAAGTACAGGGAGCAAAAAGGGGGGGGGGGGGCACAGTAAATTGGTGCGATTTTAACAGCGCAGTGATCATATATTATTTTGTCAGTAGTATATGGGCGCTGGGGTGTGAGCTGGTATATTCCCTCTGTGTTCTCTCTGACAAGCTTCCCTGTGGATCTGCCCCCTATTGCCAGTGTGAGAGTGTGTTTTGGTACGGTGTGTCGACATGTCTGAGGCTGAGTGCTCCTCCCCGGAGGAAGTTCCTGGGGGCGCAGAGAAGGATTTGGGAGTGACTCTGTCGGCACCGTTGACTGCTGATTGGGTGAATATGTTGAGTACATTCAATGCAAATGTGGCGTTATTGTCTAAGAGGCTGGATAAATCTGATTCTCAGTCACAAACGTGGAGAAAATCCATGGAGGACGCCTTATCCCAGATGCAGGCCCCCTCAGGGTCACAAAAGCGTTCATTTACTCAAATAGCTGATACGGATACCGACACAGACTCTGACTCCAATGTCGACTATAGTGAGGCTAGTTTGCATCCAAAATTGGTTAAGAGTATTCAGTACATGATTGTGGCTATTAAAGATGTTTTACATATTTCTGAAGTACCTGCTGTTCCTGATACAAGGGTATGTTTGTATAAGGGAAAGAAACCTGAGGTAACGTTTCCCCCCTCTCATGAACTGAATGCTCTTTGTGAAAAGGCTTGGGAATCGCCTGATAAAAGATGGCAGATTCCCAAGAGAATTCTTATGGCATATCCTTTCCCCTCTGACGACAAGGAAAAGTGGGAGTCATCTCCCAATGTGGACAAGGCTCTGTACTGGCTGTCCAAGAAGGTGGCGCTCCCGTCTCCCGACACTGCTGCCCTCAAGGATCCTGCGGATCGTAAGCAGGAAACGACATTAAAGGCCATTTATGTCACTACGGGTGCCCTTCTCAGATCTGCCGTGGCGTCGGCTTGGGTGAGTAGTGCTATTGCTAAGTGGGCTGATAATTTGGCATCTGACATGGATACCCTGGAGAGGGATAACATTCTTTTGACTCTCGGTTATATCAGGGACGCTGCAGCTTACCTAAAGGATGCGGCGCGGGATATTGGCCTCTTGGGATTAAGGGCCAATGCCATGGCAGTCTCGGCCAGGAGAGCGCTGTGGATTCATCAATGGAATGCTGATGCCGACTCCAAGAAAGCTATGGCAGTTCTCCCTTATAAAGGTAGTGTCTTGTTTAGACACGGCCTAGCTGACCTGGTGTCTACCGCTACAGCGGGTAAGTCATCTTTTCTTCCTTATGTTCCAGCACAACTGAAAAAGGCACCCCATTATCAGTTGCAGTCCTTTCGGCCTAATGAATACAAAAAAAGAAGGGGCTCGTCCTTCCTTGCGTCGGAAGGCAGAGGAAGGGGAAAAGGTCACCTGCTGTGTCAGGCTCCCATAACCAAAAGTCCTCCCCGGCCTCTACCAAGTCCACCGCATGACGCTGGGGCTCCCCTGCGGGAGTCCGTGCCGGTGGGAGCGCGTCTCCGACTCTTCAGTCAGGTCTGGTTTCACTCGGGCCTAGATCCTTCCCAGAAAGGGAAGTAGTGAGTGCTGCGATACAAAAGCTGTGTCTCCAGAGTGTCATTGTACCGGTACCCCCGTCCCAACGGGGAGAAGGGTTTTATTCGAGCCTCTTTGTCGTGCCAAAGCTGGACGGCACGGTCAGACCGATCCTGAACTTAAAATCCCTCAATCTGTATTTAAAAACTTTCAAGTTCAAGATGGCATCTCTTCGAGCAGTGATCTCCAGTCTAGAAGGGGGAGATTTTATGGCATCTGTCGACATAAAAGATGCCTACTTACACGTCCCGATATATCCTCCACGTCAGGCTTTCCTGAGATTTGCGGTGCAGGATTGTCATTACCAATTTCAGACGTTGCCGTTTGGGCTTTCCACGGCCCGAGGGTCTTCACCAAAGTGATGGTGGAAATGATGGTACTCCTACGCAAGCAGGGTGTCACAATTATCCCGTACTTGGACGATCTCCTGATAAAGGCGAGATCGAAGGAGCAGTTGCTAAGAAATGTGGAACTCTCCCTGACTGTTCTGTGACATCATGGTTGGATTCTAATTTTGCCAAAGTCTCAGTTGATCCCGACAACTCAGCTTCCCTTCTTGGGCATGATCCTAGACACGGAAAAAGCTCGGGAAATCCATTGCATGGTCAAGGAGATTCTGAAACCGGCAAGAGTGTCGATTCATCAATGTACTCGAGTGCTAGGGAAGATGGTTGCGGCCTACAAAGCCATTCCGTTTGGCATGTTTCATGCCCGGTTGTTTCAGTGGGACCTGCTGGACAAATGGTCCGGGTCTCACCTGCACATGCACTGGAAAATAAGTCTATCTTCCAGGACCAGAATTTCTCTTCTGTGGTGGCTGCAAAGTTCTCACCTTCTAGAGGGACGCAGGTTCGGGATCCAGGATTGAGTCCTGCTGACCACGGATGCAAGTCTCCTAGGCTGGGGTGCAGTCACTCAAGGAAGAAGTTTCCAGGGAAAATGGTCAATCCAGGAAACTTGTCTCCACATAAACGTTCTGGAGTTAAGAGCCATTTACAACGGCCTTCTGCAAAGCGGAACACCTGCTTCGAGGTCTACCTGTCCTGATTCAGTCGGACAACGTAACAGCGGTGGCGTACGTACACCGCCAGGGCGGAACAAAGAGCAGAGCGGCAATGGCGGAGGCCACAAAAGTTCTCCGCTGGGCGGAAAAACATGTGAGCGCTCTGTCAGCAGTCTTCCTTCCGGGCGTGGACAACTGGGAAGCAGACTTCCTCAGCAGACACGATCTCCATCCAGGAGAGTGGGCCCTTCATCAAAAGGTATTTGCAGAAGTGACAAGGCATTGGGGAATTCCTCAAATAGACATGATGGCGTCTCGCCTCAACAAGAAGCTTCCGAGGTATTGTTCCAGGGCGAAGGACCCCAAGCCAGTGCAGTGGACGCCCTCGTAACTCCGTGGGTGTTTCAGTTGGTGTATGTGTTCCCTCCACTTCCTCTCATTCCAAAAGTGTTGAGGATCGTAAGACGAACAAGGGTTCAGGCGGTACTCGTCGTTCCAGATTGGCCACGGAGGGCCTGGTATCCGGATCTTCATAGAAGATCCTTGGCCGCTTCCTCTGAGAGGATCTGTTACTGCAGGGGCCATGCGTAGTTCAAGACTTACCGCGGCTGCGTTTGACGGCGTGGAGGTTGAACGCCAAATCATAGCTCGAAAGGGTATTCCCGAGGAAGTCATCCCCACCCTCCTTAAGGCTAGAAAGGAGGTCACGGTGAAGCACTATCACCGTATTTGGAGAAAATGTGTGTCGTGGTGTGAAGAAGGCTCCTACGGAGGAGTTTCAGCTGGGTCGTTTCCTTAATTTTTTGCAGGCAGGCGTGGATGCAGGCCTGAAATTGGGTTCCATCAAAGTGCAGATTTCGGCTTTATCTATTTTCTTTCAAAAAGAATTGGCCGCCCTTCCTGAAGTTCAGACTTTCGTGAAGGGAGTGCTGCATATCCATCCTTGAAGTGGTGTTACAATTTCTTATGTCTCACTGGTTTGAACCTTTTGCGAAAGGTTGAGTTGAAATTTCTCACTTGGAAAGTGGTCATGCTTTTGGCCTTGGCGTCCGCCAGACGGGTGTCGGAATTGGCGGCTTTGTCTCACAAGAGCCCATATTTGATTTTCCATGTGGATAGGGCGGAATTGAGGACTCGTCAACAGTTTCTGCCGAAGGTGGTTTCTTCGTTTCACATAATCAACCTATCGTGGTGCCTGTGGCTACGGATGCCGTGGCGGTGCCAAAATCTCTCGATGTCGTAAGAGCTTTGAAGATTAATGTCGCCAGAACGGCTCGTGTTTGGAAAACAGAAGCCCTGTTTGTCCTGTATGCTTCCAACAAGATTGGAAATCCTGCTTCCAAGCAGACTATTGCACGCTGGATTTGTAATACGATTCAGCATGCTCATTCTACGGCTGGATTGCCGTTGCCGAAATCAGTAAAGGCCCATTCTACCAGGAAGGTGGGCTCATCTTGGGCGGCTGCCCGAGGGGTCTTGGCACTTCAAATTTGCCGAGCAGCTACGTGGTGGGGTTCAAACACTTTTGCTAACTTCTACAAGTTTGATACCCTGGCTGATGAGGACCCCATGTTTGCTCAATTGGTGCTGCAGAGTCGTCCGCACTCTCCCGCCCGGTCTGGAGCTTTGGTATAGACCCCATGGTCCTTTTGGAGTTCCCAGCATCCTCTAGGACGTAAGAGAAAATAGGATTTTAATACCTACCGGTAAATCCTTTTCTCCTAGTCCGTAGAGGATGTTGGGTGCCCATCCCAGTGCGGACTGTTGCTTGCAGTGTATTGTTAGTTGATGTTTTCGGTTACACAAAAGTTGTGTATTAGGTTATGTTCAGCTTGTTGCTGTCTTTCGTTCATACTGTTGTCTGGTATTCCTGCTAATCCAGTGTACGGTGTGTTTGTGGTGTGAGCTGGTATGTGTCTCACCCTTAGTGTAACACAAATCCTTTCCTTGAAATGTCCGTCTCCCTGGGCACAGTTCCTATAACTGAGGTCTGGAGGAGGGGTGTAGAGGGAGAAGCCAGTTCACACCCATTCAAAGTCTTATAGTGTGACCATGTCTCCTGCGGATCCCATCTATACCCCATGGTCCTTTTTGGAGTCCCCAGCATCCTCTACGGACTAGGAGAAAAGGATTTACCGGTAGGTATTAAAATCCTATTATTTTCCTTGTTACTGATTTTTGCCTTCTGCCACTGCAGGACTAAGCTACACTCCAGCTGCTATGTGCTGCTTGCATGCACAATCTGAATATCTGTCAAAGTCCCTTATACAGTCTTTCCAAGATGGTTCGCGCTCTAGGGTTTTCGATCAGCAGTTGAATGTGGGTTCTCAAGGTCAGCTGCTTCTTTTTCTGGGTTTGCTCCATAACAGGAAAGTGCAGGTTCCTCCTGTAAGGCTTTTTATATTTCTGTGAGGAGCAGGTGCTTCCTCCTGAGTCATTATGGAGTCCCTGAATCATTTGAATCTGAATTTAAATGAGCCGTTCTATCCCACCAAAGCATCGGTGGGAATGGCAAGACTATACTTGAGTGTTTGTAGATGAACCCAGGCAGACAAGGTTTTCTATTTTTCATGCAGACTTTTATTTACTATCAGAAGAAATCTGCCATAGTCTCTATTGCTTTAAAAAAAAATGCTGTAGTGCAGGCATGTCCAAACTGCGTCCCTCCAGCTGTTGTGAAACTACGCATCCCAGCATGCCCTGACAGTTTTGCTGTCAGAGAATGCTAAAGCTGTGTTAGGGCAAGCTGGGATGTGTAGTTTCTCAACAGCTGGAGGGCCGCAGTTTGGGCATGCTTGCTGTAGTGGAATGGAAGTCTTGAAGGAGCCTTAAATCTGTAATTCTTCTTTCTCCTTAACTTTTTAGCTTGAATTTATAAAATTCCCTAGCTAAGTGGATCATGGTGAATATTTCCATTTCTAGGCTAAGAGCACTGCCGTCCTGGCCTCTGTTGTCTTCATACACTTCCTTCACCACAGCTTTGACTAGGCAGGCCACTAAGTAGGTGAAGAGGGGGATCTTGTGGATTGTATTCAACTGTCCAAGTTGGCCGAGGTGGAATATGCTGAGTCCCTGTAATTGTATTTGTCAGTGTCCTGCATCTTTATAATCCCTAATGTCTGCTCTTGTAGGCATTGACTTGGCTTTCATTGAAAATGGTTACATTTACCATACAAAGTATGACACAGCAGACAGGATTCACACAGAGTCTATACAGAGAGCAGGTACGTTGTGTTCTCTTCAGTTGAGTGTTTTTTGTGTTTGTTTTTTTGAGTGAATATCTCACTGGTCCAGTCCTCTATTCTTCTTTATAATCCTAAAAGTCTGTTTCTCCCAGGTGACAATATACTCGGGATCTTAAGACATTTGGCGTCCTCACCCCTGCTTGCTGATTCTTCAGAGTTCCGCCATGGGAACTTGATCTTTTTTGATGTGAGCGGCATGTTTGTCTTGTCTTATCCAGCTCGCATCAGTACCATTATAAATTACATAATCGCAGCAATTCTACTGTTTTACCTGAGTAAAAAGACCATTAAATACAAGCGTGGGGGTAAGTCATTTTTTATTTCTGATGTTTTCATTTAACCTATATATGGTTTTCTCTTATACACAAATAATTTACAATTATATACACAGTAGTATTGTCTGTTATATTTACCTTTTTAAGATGTACTAACAGACGAGCTAACCTTATATTTAATGAGCTTGGAGAGATTAAGGGGACTATTTACTAAGCCTTGGATGGATATAAAGTACCAACCAACCAGATACTAACTTTCATTTTACAAACCCAGCCTGTGACATGTCAGTTAGGCGCTGATTGGCTGGTACTTTATCTCCATCCAAGGCTTAGTAAATAGACCCCAAAGTACCAAACAATCAGCTCTGATTTAATCAGTGATTCATAAGAACATATTTCTGTTCACAATAGTAGTAGTTTTTGCTTATATCCTGAAGTGCTGTAGTTGTTCATCGTAGTGTGACCATGTTTTATTTCTTCCAATGCTTGTAGGTACGAACTACGCACGAGACCTCATGATTGGACTATTCATTAGTGTAACCAGTTGGATTTCAGCACTAGTAATGGTCCTGATTATTGCGGTGCTGGTTACACTCACTTCAAATGCCCTATCGTGGTATACGCATTTTTATGTGTCCGTGGTTCTGTACGGGGCCGCTGCTGTAGCCAAGGTTGTGCTAATACACACGTTGGCCAAAAATCTCTACTTTGCTGTAAGTTTCAAATGTGAAACCATTGTGTTCTGTTTACTAGGAAAGTTTGGCATAACAATTAGTGAAAGCCAAATATTTTTACCAAAAAGAAAAAAGTAACATTTGAAGAGATTGAAAAAAAAAAAAAATGCATGATGGTATAATAACAAATGTTTGTGTGTGTATGTGTGTTTGTTTGTTTTATCATACGTCCTAGAGGATGCTGGGGTCCACTTCAGTACCATGGGGTATAGACGGTTCCGCAGGTGCCATGGGCACTTTAAGACTTTTTCAGAGTGTGAACTGGCTCTTTCCTCTATGCCCCTCCTCCAGACCTCAGTTTAGAAAATGTGCCCAGGCAGACTGGTCGCACTCCAGTGGAGCTCTACTGAGTTTCACTGAAAGACTTTATATTTGTTTTTTTATTTTCAGGGAGACTGCTGGCAACAGTCTCCCTGCTTCGTGGGACTTAGGGGGAAGAAGTAGGAACCAACTTCCTAAAGAGTTTCATGGCTCTGCTTCTTGCTGACAGGACACCATTAGCTCACTCACTCTCCAGCGCGCTCACTCCCACAGCATGCCGTCACCCCCCTAACAGAGCCAGAAGTCAGAAGACGCAAGAGTATTATTACCGGAGGTCTGCAGAGAGGGATCTCCGGTCATCGTGACGGCTTAAGGTACCTCGCAGCGAGTGGGAACGCTGCGCAAACATGCTATCCATAACACCGTGCACAGAAGGGTGCAGGTGGCGCGCGCGGGCGGGGCGTCCTGGACAGCATGAAACTACTCTCACTGGCAAAAGGTAGCATACTTTGTATTTACACTGTCCTACACCCCCGCCAGTATAAAAATCTAATCTAAGGCTGTGGAAAAACGCGCCATTACAGGGGGCGGGGCTTCTTCCTCAGGCAGCCAGCACACTGCTCAGCGCCATTTTCTCCCAGCAGCTGCAGGGCAAGAAACGCTGATCCTCCTCTCCACTTCTGAATCAAGTATCAGGGTGCAAAAAATGGGGGGGGGGGGGGGGGGGGGGGTGTAATATTCAATGCTAAAACCTATTATTTGTAATATAAAGCGCTTGAAGGTCTCTGTGTGCAAAGTACGCGACACAGGGATTTTGTCTCTGTGTACAAAGTACGCGACACAGGGATTTTTTTCTTTTGGCGCTGAGTTGTGAACTGGCAATTCCTTTCTGTGTCCTTCTGACAGACTTTATTGTGGATCTGTCCCCATTAAGCCCCGGAGTGTCTGTGGTGTGATTGTGCACGTGTGTGGCATGTCTGAGGCAGGGAGCTCTTCCCCTGAGGGAGCCATTTTAGGGACACAGAGTTGTAATGTGGTGGCGCTGCCGGCACACCACGAGCCTGAATGGGTGAAAGATTTACGTGATGGTGTGAATCATATCAGTAAGAGATTGGATAAGTCTGAGTCTCATGCAGAAAATGGAGAAAATCTGTCGAAGATGGGATTTTTAATAGTTCTGCCTTTTCATCCACAGGGGACCCCTCTGGGTCACATAAAACGTCATTTACACAGGTTGTACAGACTGATACCGACACGGACTCTGATTCCTGTATCAACACTAGTGATTCCAGGGGAATAGATCCAAAGTTAGCAAAAAACATTCAATACATGATTGTTGCAATAAAGGAGGTGTTAGAAGTTACAGAGGCCCCTCCTTTACCACAGGAGAAGGCTTACTTTTGTAAAGAAAAGAAAAGAAAATTAATATAACTTTTCCTCCATCTCATAAGCTGAACAGTCTCTTTGAGGGTGTCTGGGTAAACCCTGAAAAGAAATTTCAGATTCCCAAAATAATTCAGTTAGCTTACCCTTTCCCTGCAGAGGACAGGACAAGGTGGGAATCACCCCCCGTCTTAGATAGTGCCCTGTCACGGTTAACAAAAAAGGAGATTCTCCCTGCGCCTGGGTCGGCTTCACTGAAGGAGCCGGCAGACCGCAAGTTGGAGAATACGTTGAAATCTATTTATGTGGCCAATGGGACACTACTCAGGCCTACCATTGCTTGTGCGTTGGTGAGTAGTGCTATTGAAAAGAGGTCAGAAAACTTGTCGTCAGACATTGACTCAATAGATAGAGACGAGATACTCCTTACGTTAGGTCATATCAAAGACGCTGCTGCATACATGCTAGAAGCCATGAAAGATATTGGTCTCTTGGGATCAAGAGCCGCTACCATGGCAGTCTCAGCACGGAGGGCGTTGTGGATCCGCCAATGGAATGCTGACGCAGATTCCAAAAGGAATACGGAGGCTCTCCCGTATAAAGGTGAGGCCTTGTTTGGAGATGGGCTGGATGCTTTAGTTTCTGCGGCTACCGCTGGTAAGTCGACATTCTTGCCTAATGCTCCTGCGCCGGCGATAAAGACACATCACTCTCAGATGCAGTCCTTTCGGCCCAATAAATACAAAAAGGGTAAAGGTTCCCCTTTCTTTGCGGGTAAAAAAAAAAGTGCAGCGTCTACAGGATCACAGGAGCAGAAATCAACTTCTGCTTCTGCCAAATCTTCAGCATGACGCTGGGGCTCTCTAGCGGGAGTCCGCTCAGGTGGGGGCACGTCTGAAACTCTTCAGTCAGTTCTGGCCTGGACCCGTGGGTCATTCAAATAGTGTCCCACGGGTACAAACTGGAGTTTCAAGACATTCCCCCATGCCGATTTTTCAAATCGGCCTTACCAGCTTCTATCCCAGACAGAGAAGTGATAGCAGCAGCAATACAAAAATTGTCAGGGGGGCGTGGCTTGGACGCTGACCTGCACAGATATCCTGAGCTGGAGCTCCTGCTATTAAGGGCCACTAAGTGCCTACAGCATTGCCCAAAACAGCTCCCATTAGCCCCTGCTGTAACCCAGTGAGCTGCTGACAGCAGTGGGCTACCTGGAGAGGAGTCCCGCGCCGCCGGGAGATCATTTCCGCTGCTACGAGCCCGCGGCCTACTCGACTTCCAGAAGCCGGGGCCTCGAGTTTGGAGGCATCCCGGCGACGAGCTCCGGGACCCGTTCGCGGCCGCGGCGGGACCCGGCTGACCTCCTGCGGGCGCCCCACACACCCTCTGACCAGCGGAGACTCCCCCCAGGTACCTGCAAAAGGCGGAAAGTTCCTCTCCTGTGCCTGGGACAGCAGGTACTAAGAATCTCCCTGCATGTAATTCTGGCGGCGGCCATCTTGAAAAGCCTTCCACAGCTAATACTATCACAGGCAACATACTCCAGAGACACTGCATAGCAGCTCTGTGGTAGTCTTTTAGCCTCACAAACCCTGCCTGCTGTGCATCTGCAAGTGCCCTCAGCTTATTGAAGACATAATACACTGCTGGCTGCAGCTAATATGGCCCGCTTTGCCATCTAATCGTGCCCTCTCACACTAATTCGAGACTGCTCTCAGGCTCTGTCTGGTGTTTTCCTACCATCACTATCGGGTGTGAGGCGGCCCTCGTCTCTACACCCCTACAGCCCGTCAAAATGTGACCCCTAATATGTGCCTTTTCCACCCAGTCTTATCGCTTAACATGTGATTACGTTTAAAACCCAGTATCCTGTCTACTTTATAACGCACCAGCCTAGAAGGGTCCGTCTGCTGCATCACTATCAGGTCATTTATTTTTTCTCCATTTTTTTCTTCTATCTCATTATGGCGCCTAAAAAAGCAAAAGGCAAACTGCCTCCTCAGGTATCTCTCCCAATCCGGAAACAACATCAGGCGTCCCCGCCAACTCGGGGAGTGTCGGCCCCTTCTACGAAAAGCCCCTACCCGTCGGACCTGACCAGCTCGCTATCCGTGTCGGGCGTGGACCCGAATTCTGATGCTCCCCTTACTGTGAAGACCCTTTGCCAGGTCTTGACGGCCTTCATATCGGACCTAACTCACGACCTCACAGCTGCTATATGTGAAGTCAAGGTTGAGCTAACAGCCATCGGGGACAGAACCGACACTCTAGAGCGCAAATTGGAGGAACTGGTGACGTCTCATAATGAACTCATTACAGCTCATGACCAACAACAAAGCGACTTGGACACATTTAAAAACAAAATGGCAGATATGGAGGATCGCTCCAGACGGAACAATATTAAAATACATGGAATACCTGACTCGGTAGATAATTCGGATCTGACGGAATATGCTATGGCCCTGTTCCGTAAACTTCTACCTGGTGTACCTGATGCGGAACTGTTAATTGACCGAATTCATCACCTTCCTAAGCCTCGGTTTCTCTCCAACTCCTCACCTAGAGATACGTTACTCCGGGTACACTTCTTCACCGTTAAAGAACGTATTCTCCAAGCTACTCGAGACGCAGAGAACTCTGACACTCTAGGAGGATTGCAATTGTTCCCGGACTTTTCCGCACTTACCCTCTCTAAGAGGCGCAGCTTAGCTCCGATCACTTCCGCCCTCCAGGCCCAAGATATTCGATTATAGGTGGGGCTTTCCAGTGAAGCTGATTGTCTTTTATGAAGGTTCTTCATTTATTATATCAGAGCTGGAGGCCGGAGCGAAACTGCTCGAGGACTGGGACATCTCGGTGAAACTTCCATCCCCTCATGAGAGACGTCCTCCACCTCGTTCGGAATGGTCCACAGATTGAACGCACTACGTAATTAATTAATGTTCTAACATGCCTTTCTATATTTCGTTAGAGATATTGACTTTATTATGTTTATGTCTATTGCTGCCGTTCTGTTTATTGAATACTTCTAGGTGCGTTGCATTTTCTCCCTGCTGGTTTTTATAGTGCATACTCTCCTATTTATATGTGGTTGTTCAGTTTACGCCTCAGTTTATATGTTTAATGGCCTATCTTTACAGCACACGCTGATCACAGCAGAAGGATGAATTTCCGCTAGCAAGATATGCCATACCATTTTGTGCTTCATTTTTTCTCTTTAATATGTTTTTTTCCCATGTGCCACCTTTATTTAGACGGAGAGTTGCTTATATCCTCCCTACACATTAGCTTTTTGTCTTTTCACTGACTCTGGGTGGATTGAAGAGTCCGCCTGCCCCTCGTTTATCTACTGCATTCATTTTTCCCCTGCAGTAGCTATGCAGACCCGATGTACTGGGTTGGTTTATTTTTCCTTTCCCTTTGTTTTACTGTTTCTGAGTCTATCGCCCTTTCTTCTTGTTTTGTATATCCTCCCCCCCCCCCCCTTCCTGATGGGATGCCGTCACTTACATGGTATTATGACTGAATAATTATGGTTGGTATCCTCTCATTGAATGTTAAAGGTTTAAACTCCCCCAACAAACGTAGATTAGCTCTATCCTCTTTCCATAAGTATAAAGCTGATATAGTCGCCTTACAAGAAACTCACTTTTCCTCCCACAACCCCCCTGTATTGAAAGACCACAGGTTCCCTATAGGATATTTTGCTAACGGCCCCTTTAAAAGAAATGGAGTAGCTCTGTTATTTAGAGATAATGTTCCTTTTACCCTCCACTCTCAAATTGCAGATAAAGCAGGCCGCTACTTGATTCTCACGGGTGTTCTGGAAAGTAAATCTGTCACTATAGTCTCACTATACGCACCTAATTCGAACCAGGTGGCCTTTATTCGGAAGCTATGCTTGCTTATCCAAAAGGTCCGGGTCGGCTCCCTAATCCTTCTAGGAGACTTTTTAACTTAGTACTAGATCCCAAACTAGATAAATCGTCCCAGCCCTCTTCAGCTACATCTAAAACCCGCCCTGGCCCCTCATTAGCGCTACGTAATGTGTTAGCGGAGTTCGACTTATGACATCTGGCGCATTCGCAACCCCTCCGGTAGAGACTACACGTTCTTTTCACCGGTTCACAATTCATATTCACGAATTGACCTTGTGTTATGTGATAAATGGACCTTACAGAATTCTGGTACGGTCGATATCCTACCTATCACCTGGTCCGACCACACACCGCTATATTGGAAATGGCACATTAATTCTGCTCCCATACCCCCTAGACCATGGCGATTATCTCCACATCTCTTGCACGACCCGTTGGCCCAAAAAATTATCTCTGACTCCATATCCCTTTATACAGACACTAACTCCCCCTCAGACACCACCTTGCCAAATTATTGGTGTGCGTTTTAAAGCGGTTGTCCGCGGTTCCGCTATTCAGGCTGGAGCTACGCTTAAAAAGCAAGCCAAACAACTCCAACTAGATCTGGAACAGAGACTGAAAATAGCTGAGGATAAGAATAAGAAGCACCCCACCCGGCTTTTGCGTAAGGAACTCTCTGACATTCGCAGCCAACTACAAAAACTCTTGGTTTTTAGAACCCAAGTGGTCCTCAATAGATTACGACAGAAATTCTATTTAGTGGGTAATAGACCTGGTAAAATGCTTGCTCGCAGACTTCGTGCCCAACGTGCTCGTAACAGAATTACATTTATTCTTTCCTCTGCAGGCTCTAAGCTTGCAAACCCTTTAGATATTGTTAACCAATTCGCAGACTACTATACTAAATTATACAATTTACATTCCGATCCCCTTACATTCCAGCCTACTCCTGACTCTATACAAGCGTTTCTTTCATCTGTCAACCTCCCCACTCTGACCCCCGATCAGTTAGATGCCTTAAATGCCCCTTGGACCGCACTAGAGGTCGAATCTGCGATTAAATCCCTCCCTAAGGATAAGGCCCCTGGCCCCGATGGGTTTATTAACGATTTCTATGCTTCCTTTACGGACTGTCTCTCTCCCACCTTAACTGCTCTGTTCAATGATATAACCAGTACTGGTGCCTTCCCTAAGGAAATGCTGGAGGCCCAGGTGGTAGCTATCCCCAAACCTGGGAAAGACCCTGCCCACTGCCACAACTACAGACCAATTGCATTGCTTAATAGTGATGTTAAGCTCTATGCTAAAATGATAGCATCCCGGCTTAGTGCTTATTTACCCTTGTTGATTCACCCTGATCAGGTTCGGTTTGTATCTGGAAGACAGGCCTCTGACAACACCCGCAGGGTCTTCAATCTGATAGATAGGGCCTCTGACACCGAGGGATTTTTGTTACTCTCATTGGATGCTGAGAAGGCGTTCGACAGATTGAATTGGCTATATATGCGCACTGTTTTAGTTAAATTTGGTTTTTCGGCCCAGATTCTGGCGTCAATCTTAGCATTATATACCCTACCGTCAGCGAGGGTATTTAGCAATGGATTCTTGTCGGACGCCTTCCCAATTACTAATGAAACCCGCCAAGGTTGCCCTCTCTCACCTTTGATATATGTTCTTGGCATTGAACCCCTGGCGGCTAAAATCAGATCGGATGCTGCATTCCCTGTCCTGACCCATGGGGGACTCTCCCATAAGTTATGTCTCTTTGCCGACGACGTTCTTCTCTTTGTATCTCGCCCCTCCTCCTCTCTACCGCATCTACACTCAATACTTCACGGCTTTAGCGAGGCCTCATACTATAAACTGAACACAACTAAAACTGACGCTTTACTTGTCCACTTATCTGATACACTCACGGCTGCTTTACGATCTCAATACTCGTACAACTGGAAACTTAACTCGCTTACATACCTTGGGATACATATTCCTTCTTCCTCCTCTACTGTTTTCGATTTAAATCTCCCTCCCCTTATACTCACTCTCAAGACCATGACATCCTCGTGGCTTTTGTATGAGATATCTTGGCTGGGTCGTTTATCTGCCTTTAAAATGTCCCTACTACCCAAACTTATGTATCTATTTCGCACCATACCTTATTCTTTCCCCAAACCTTATCTCGATAAATGCAGAGTTGTCTTGACAAAATACCTGTGGAAGTCGCACCCCCCAAAATTGGCACATGCTAGAATGATACTCCCTCGACACAGAGGAGGACTCGCACTGCCCGACCTGAGTCTATATCAAGAAGCTTGTATGCTTGCTCAACTGAAATTTTGGAACCCCTCCAACCCCGTGTTCTTGTGGGCCCACATTGAAGATGTCGGTTGCATAGGTTACCCCTTAGCAGATCTGTTGTGGACTCCTAAAGCCCTACGTCCCATCGACTTGGCCATCCTTCCCTCTACGGCTTCCTCTCTACGAATATGGGATAGTTTGATAAGTAAGCTCCCTGGCATTACTACCCCCTACACTGCCCTTTCACTTAAAGCTGTGAGTAAATTAATTCCCAATTTACATATCTCTGCGTGGAATGCTTGTAATATTTATACCCTCAGAGACTTATTAGATGGATCTGCCTTTCTTTCATTCGCCCAGTTGCACGATAAATTCTCCCTCCCGAGTACTGAACTATTTTCAAATTAGACACTGGTTTAAGAGCTTACCCATCGTACAAACCCCCCCCCCAGCTCTTTAGTACAGTCTATTCTATCCCGTTTGGTATTGCTTTCATCAACTAAAGATATTACTTATTGGTACAATACACTTATCTCATTGGTCCCATACCAAATGTCTAATGCCCAGAAGCGCTGGGAGAGGGACTTAGGTATTCCCATAGCAGAGACACAATGGGAGAAATTATATCGTTTAACATTCCGCATCTCACACTGTTTAAACCATTCAGAAATGCATGTTAAATTACTGAATAGATTATACCTGACCCCGGACAGACTGCACACATTTTGGCCTTTCTGCTCACCACTCTGTTGGAGAAATTGCGGAGAAATAGGGCATTTGTATCATATTTTCTGGTCATGTCACCTTCTCCAAACTTTCTGGGCAGAAGTATTTACGCTGATAAATAAAGTTTTATGTCTATCTTTAAGCCCATCCCCAGCTTTAGCTCTTCTACATATGTATCCCCTGGAGGTCTCAGCCTCCCAAAGGTACTTATTAGGACACATTTGTATAGCAGCAAGGGCAACCTTGGCCCAAGCCTGGAAACAAGCGGTAGTCCCCCCTGCTCTAAAAGTATTTCATAAAGTCCATTACCATTATACCATGGAAACTGAATATGTGCCTTATTCCCCCTCTGCTGCCTCCCCCATTATGCAATGGTTCCATTGGCATGAATACGTCACGGAGGGGGAAGGTTCTGCTCTCATATCACATCCAGGGAAGACGTCCCCCTTACAATTTAGCCTGAATGAGGAATCTGCTACTTCTTAAGTGTACCATCTCCCATACTTTCCTTTTTGGTATATACTGGCTGTTATGTCTATAATGCTATCAATTTCTTTCCCCCCTGATACTAGGGTCGGAGTTGGAAAATCCTATTGACCTAGCTCTGCACACTTTTATTTGTTAATATGGCTATGATACCTGAATACCTGTTTAGTTGCTATGTTACCTGTCTCATATGTATGTTTTATCTCATTGACGTGTACATCCCTCCCCACCCTTTCTTTTTTTCTGTACCCCCCCCCCCTTTCTTCTTTTTGCATTCGATATAAAATCCAATAAAAATTGATGTTAAAAAAAAAAATTTGTCAGGATCAAGTGATTTTATTTAAGCCTATTCGTAGTGCCGAAGCCGGACGGCTCAGTCAGACCGAATCTAAACCTGAAAACTCTGAATCTCTACCTGCAAAGGTTCAAGTTCAAGATGGAATCTCTGAGGGCAGTGATTTCCAGTCTGGAGGAAGGGGACTTCATGGTGTCAGTGGACATAAAAGATGCCTACTTACATGTTCCCATTTATCCTCCACATCAAGCTTATCTGAGATGCGCGATACAGGATTGTCATTACCAATTTCAGACGTTGCCGTTTGGACTCTCCACGGCACCGAGGGTGTTCACCAAGGTGATGGCGGAGATGATGGTCCTCCTTCAACAGAAAGGAGTCAATATCATAAATTCAAGTAAATAAATAAATAAAGTAAATAAAGTCAAGATCATAAATTTTCCAAAATCACAGTTGGAACTGACAACAAGATTGTCTTTTCTGGGGATGATACTGGACACAGAAGTACAGAGGGTATTTCTTCCAGTAGAAAAGGTTCTGAAAATCCAGAGAATGGTCAAACAAATTCTGAAACCAACATGAGTGTCGATTCATCAATGCATTCGGTTGTTGGGAAAGATGGTAGCGGCCTACGAGGCCATACAGTTTGGCCGATTCCATGCCAGAGTATTCCAGTGGGACCTGTTGGACAAGTGGTCCGGATCCCACCTTCACATGCACCAGAGGATAATCCTGTCATCCAAAGCCAGAATTTCGCTCCTGTGGTGGCTACACAGTTCTCGCCTACTAGAGGGACGCAAGTTCGGGATTCAGGACTGGGTCCTAGTAACCACGGATGCAAGTCTCTGAGGCTGGGGAGCAGTCACACAGGTGGAAAGCTTCCAAGGAAGATGGTCAAGTCAAGAAACTTGTCTTCACATAAACGTTCTGGAGTTGAGAGCCATTTACAATGGCCTTCTACAAGTGGTGCATCTTCTTCAAGATCAACCCGTACAGATCCAGTCGGACAATGTAACAGCAGTCGCGTACATAAACCGTCAGGGCGGAACGAAAAGCAGAGCGGTGATGGCAGAGGTGACTAAGATCCTCCTCTGGACAGAAAGACATGCAAGAGCTCTGTCAGCAATTTTCATTCCGGGAGTGGACAGCTGGGAAGCAGACTTCCTCAGCAGACACGATCTCCATCCAGGAGAATGGGGCCTCCACAAAGAAGTCTTCGCAAAGGTGACAGGTCTTTGGGGAGTTCCTCAAGTAGACATGATGGCATCTCGTCTCAACAAGAAACTTCAGAGATATTGTTCCAGGTCGAGAGACCCTCAAGCAATAGCAGTGGATGCACTAGTGACCCAGTGGGTGTTTCGGTCGGTGTGTGTCTTCCCTCCACTTCCACTAATACCAAAAGTTCTCAAGATCAGGCGGGTGTGGATGCGGGCCTACGATTGGGTTCAATCAAGGTCCAGATTTCGGCCTTGTGTGTTTTCTTTCAAAAACAATTGGCCTCCTTTTCAGAACTTCAGACCTCCGTGAAAGGGGTTCTGCACATCCAACCTCCATTTGTGCCTCCTGTGGCACCATGGGATCTTAACGTGGTGTTGCAGTTCCTTCAGTTGGATTGGTTTGAACCTCTCCAGGAGCTAGAATTGAAGTTTCTCACTTGGAAAGTGGTCATGCTGTTGGCCTTGGCATCCGCAAGAAGGGTGTCTGAGTTAGGGGCCTTGTCTTACAAGAGCCCTTACTTGATTTTCCATGAAGATAGGGCTGAGTTAAGAACTCGTCAGCAATTTCTTCCTAAGGTGGTTTCTTCTTTCCATATAGACCAACTTATTGTGGTGCCAGTGGCTACTGACACTTTAGCTGGTTTGAAGTCTCTGGATGTGGTCAGAGCTTTGAGAATTTATGTTGCAAGAACAGCTCGAATACGGAAAACAGAGGCTCTGTTTGTCCTGTATGTTCCCAACAAGATTGGGTGTCCTGCTTCTAAGCAGACCATTGCGCGCTGGATCAGAGGTACGATTCAGCACGCTCATTCCACGGCAGGATTGCCGATACCGAATTCGGTGCATGCCCATTCTACTAGAAAGGTGGGCTCATCCTGGGCAGCTGCCCGGGGGGTCTCGGCATTACAACTTTGCCGAGCAGCTACTTGGTCAGGAACAAACACGATTGCTAAGTTTTACAAGTTTGACACCTTGGCCGATGAGGACCTAAACTTTGGTCAATCGGTGCTGCAGGGTCATCCGCACTCTCCCGCCGGACGTATGAGAAAACAGAATTTTAATACCTACCGGTAAATCCTTTTCTCCTGGTCCGTAGAGGATGCTGGGCACCCAGCCCAGTGCGTTCTTTACCTGCAGTTATTATTTTGTTAAGTTGTTTCAGTACAGTTGCTGTAATGTTCATGCTCGTTGGCATGAGTTTTGTAGAATGCCATGTTGTGCGGCATGGTTGAAGTGTGAGCTGGTATGAATCTCACAGTTAATTTAAAAGTAAATCCTTTCCTCGAAATGTCCGTCTCCCTGGGCACAGTTCCTATACTGAGGTCTGGAGGAGGGGCATAGAGGGAGGAGCCAGTTCACACTCTGAAAAAGTCTTAAAGTGCCCATGGCTCCTGCAGAACCGTCATACCCCATGGTACTGAAGTGGACCCCAGCATCCTCTACGGACTAGGAGAAAAGGATTTACCGGTAGGTATTAAAATCCTGTTTTTGTTTTTTTCCCCCCTTAAATTGATCATCTTGGGGCCTGCATAAACAAGGAGACTTTCTTCCTCATGTAAATTGCACAGTAACTGCACACCTTTTTGGTTTTATTGACCGTTAAAAATGTTACTAAATCCAGGTACCAGACCAAACCCAATTACTAAGTCATGACCTGCTATTATGAGTGGTCAGCTGTGACCATCCAATTGCGTACAGTAGGTTGTATGGCTCTTACTGATCAATCAGCAACGTAACTGCTTAATGGAAGGGCTAATGGAGGAAACCATTTCCGCTCAGGGGCCAATGATCGAACAGCCAAAAGGCTACTTTAAATCCTCCAGTTGCCTTGTTGGTGTCAAGGAACTTGAAACAATAAAAAGTATTCCAAAGCTATTTAGGTCAGACATTAATGTTTTAATTTTCTTGATCTCTCACCCCTTTGCACGGTTGTCCAAGCACCGTCTTAGCTGTCTGTTCTCATTTCTTTATATCTCTACACAGTAGTTTGCAGTCTCGCCATATTTCTCCCATCAGATGCTGCAGCCATACTGTTTCTCCTCTTTTTTTTCTTCCTGTTTATTCTGCACATTGCTCCAGCTCTAAGCCACACATGCATAGGATTACCATACCATCCCTTTAAACCGGGACGATCATGGATTAGACAGGTTCTGTGGCTGATTAAAACCATGTGAAATGCAGACTTGAAGTTAGCAGCCACAGAACCTGTGTAAATTAGACGTTTCCCGGTTTAAAGGGATTGTATGGTAAGCCTACCTATGCCCATGTCTCTGCCACACTACATCAGGGGTGAGTAATGTGGCTCTGTTACTGTGACCTAAAGCTATGCCACATAATTTAGGAAGAGGACATTTGTGCCACTTGGAGCTTCACCTGCTGAATGACATCAAGCAGCCTGTGAGCAGTTTGATTTATTGCTTCAAGTTTTCTACATAGTATATAAACGTTGCATTATTCAGTATAGCATGGTAACCACTTGAGGTCTAAAATGACAGCTGGATTACTGCTCCCAAGGAAGCATTGTAAACCGAAAACAAATTCCTAGTATACGCAAGTATACCTGGCCAATAAAGCTGATTCTGATTTCCTAGTATATGCCATCTTACATGGTTGAGGGCTGGATGTTGGTCAGCAATTTTCATTTTTGATGTTTCTCTATTTTTCTCTTTTTCCAGAATACAAGTAGCCAGTATCTGGGAGATCTATTCTTTGATGTTTCTTTATTATCTTGGGGCATTCCAATGGTTCTCTTGACACAGAAGGGTCTGTGTTCTGCTTATTTCTTTGCCATGTGGGTGATTTTTCCATTGATCACAAAGCTGTTTGTGCAACGAGAATCTGTGCATCAAGGTACCACTCTCCATGCATTCACTCATCACTGGGGTTGTATCACTGAATGATAACAGAATGAGAGACTGCAGCTGGGAATTACACTTTTTTTTACATTCTTTTGATATAGCAAATGTTCTGATAGAGAGCATAGAGTGTAACATAACTGTTGTGATTCTCCATATGAGTAGGGGAAGCTCTGCAGGACTGAATCCCAAATATCTGGCCCTACAACTGCGAGCGGAGCATAAACTGACATGTTCTGCACACTTTATTTGTGCCAAAAGGTTGGTTCATTGGTTGATTTAAAATGATCACCAGTGTTGACCCACAGAGTACTAGTATATTTAGAAAATCTAACTTTAGTATATAAAATGTTAGATATCTGCACAAGTTCTATATCTGAAAGGGCATTCCATAGAAACACCAAGCAATGAAGGAGCTGTAATAATGGTTGCTATGCTGGTATGACCTTTGTACTTTGAAACATATCCGCTAATGTTAATTTAGATACGTAATGCAGATAAGTGAGAGTCCAGTAAGCATGTCACTGCAGGCATTTGTGTAGTCAGAAGAGTTAGGGTTAACTCTTCTGACTACACAAAGGGCCTCATTTGGAGTAGGCTACTATTGTGCGACCTGAACATAAATGTACAGCTTCAGGATCACAGCCTAATCTGTGTATTTTCAGTTTTACAACAATAAAATACATGCAACTTAGACACTGCAGACATATTTACAGTATCTTGACAGCCATGGGATGCTGGTACTTGTAGTTCTGCAAGTATAAGCATTTTGAAGCTATCAAGGGCTGCTATGCCTGCTAATTATATATGCTTCAAAAGGCATATCAGATGTAACTGCCTGAATTGGCACACACCCACTGTACATAACATGTGCTAGCACACGTTATGTACAGAGATCCATCTCTCCAGACAAAGGGAGCAGCAAGTGCTAGCTACGTGTTATTTAAAATTCTATTTTGTTTGCAAGCCACAGATGTACTTACATCCAACTCTAAGGGCTAGATTTATCAAAGCTTTGCGATAAAGTACCAACCAATCAGGTTCTAACTATCATTTTACAGGCTGTTTGACAAAAATGACAGGCGCTAATTTGGTTGGTACTTTAATCTCCAAGCTTTGATAAAGCTCTCCCTAAATCAGGCCCTAAGTGTCTTCCCCTAGGACTAGTAGATGTACTATAAATGTTCAATAGTCCTGTATCTGATTGGCAATGTTGGGAAGTGCCACAAATATCTGTGTGTGGCAATGGCGATACATATAGGCTATCCCCCACCCCAGTTATATCATGGTTTTAAGGGTTTTAGTATGATTTCCCCATGGATGGGATGCCAGCGGTCAGAATACCGACGGCGGCATCCCGTCCACCAGAATCCCGACAGCCCCCCCAGTAAGCCACTAACCCTCCCCGCTTGCTGCCTAATCCTCCCTCCCCGGTACCTAACCCTAAACCCCCTTCTAATAGCTAAACCTAGATATCCCCCCTTACCCCACAGCGGGATGTGAGCGCATCCCGCTGAAAGAAGGATCGGGATTCTGGGCGTCTGTATTTAGAAGCCGGGATCATAAGTCCTGTCTTGCTTTAGACGCCGGTGGACGGGATTCCAGCGTTGGTATTTCGAGTGCCGGGATCCCATCCATCAGGAAGTTGACTGCTTCCCGTTTTAAGAATCCAAAAGGAGGCCATCTTCGAATTCCCATTTTTGCATAGTCCAGTCCTTGGCATATAACTCTGTGAGGACCACCGTGTTTGTAGGGGTGTGCCCACGTTACAGTAGCAGTGAAATGTCACCTTGTACTCTGCTTCATTTCTTTCTTTCCTTCTATTTTCATGTCTATAGGTTCAGCCTATAAATACCTTGCAGTGTATCTGCTGGGATTATTCTTCCCGTATCTGCATACCATGTATCATGTATGGGCAGTGTTTGAGATGTTCACCCCTATTTTCGGCCGCAGTGGAACTGAAATTCCCCCAGATCTTGTGATGGCCGCCTTTCTTGCTGTATGCACAGTCACTCTGATGTCTTATTTTGTAAGTATAATTAATCCTGCAGTAGTCTTGGCTTTCTGCTGTAGCTGTTGTAACCTATCCGTATGGGTAACCCAACAATAGTAGTCCTTTTGGGGTGGTATTCATGTGACCGACGGTCGGGAGACCGACGGTCACATGACCTCCTGCAGCTTCCCGACACCCACTATCCCGATGGTCGGCATGCCGACCAACAGGGACTATTTCCACTCGTGGGTGTCCACGACACCCATAGAGTGGGAATAGAACCCGTGGCGACCGTAGGTCGCCACCAAGCCCGCAGCATGGCGAGCGCAGCGAGCCCGCAAGGGGCTTGCTGCACTCGCCTCTCCCTGCCGGGATCCCGGCGTCGGTATGCTGCCGGGATCCCGGCGTCTGTATGCTGCCGGGATCCCGGCGTCGGTATGCTGCCGGGATCCCGGCGTCTGTATGCTGCCGGGATCCCGGCGTCGGTATGCTGCCGGGATCCCGGCGTCGGTATGCTGCCGGGATCCCGGCGTCGGTATGCTGCCGGGATCCCGGCGTCGGTATGCTGCCGGGATCCCGGCGTCGGTATGCTGCCGGGATCCCGGCGTCGGTATGCTGCCGGGATCCCGGCGTCTGTAAGCTGACCGGCGGTCAGGAGACCGCCGGTCAGCCATACTACAACTGTCCTTTTGTAGCACGCCTTCTGTTTTCATCAGCACTGCATGTTCGGTCTGTCCTCCCATAGGCTATAAGAAAAGGCAACTGATAATAAAGGGGTTAGGATATGTCCCTGCGCACAAATGCCGCCAACCCAAGGTCTATCCTAGTGTGTCACCTAACACACTAAATGATGCTAGAAAAAGGGTATATTAGAATAATCCCTAGGTGGCGCAAATGGTAAAAAGTCCAAAGAAATTACCCGTGTGGGCTAAAGTCCGTTCCTTTTCATACAAGCGAGTTCATATGTAAATCCGTCGTCCAAAGATGGTGTATGAAAAAAAACACAATATATACACAAATGTTCAGTAACAGTCTCTGTGGGTATTCGAGGGATAAAATGTACACCCAGGTTCCTTCAACTATTCAGTACTTGGGATGTGCAGTTCTACTCTAAAGGTCCACCTCAGTGATTCGCATAAATGTACTGCTTACATGCGCTTACTTCTAAAACAATTGTATAAATCACATCAAGGTTTCTTTCACCCATACGAATGTAGTATCCAAAATAATCAAGCACCCACGAGTATATCTCTAGATATATAGGATGCTCACGTGTATGCTTACTTCAAGGTGCAGTGTACTTTCACATCAAAGGTTTCTTTCGATGTTTTCCGCTGTCTTCCTCCTCTATTCCTTCAATTTTACTTCATGCTCAGTGAAAAGCACAAAAAAAAACGAAGGAATGTATGAGGGTACGAAAGATTTTTAATAAAATAATTTAAAACAGATATTCGTCACAATAAGTTCTTATAATTGGACAAATGACAATAATATCATGACCAGATAGTGCAAGAAAGTATTCAGCTTCCACATGCTCCACCACCAACGCGTTTCTACTGTATGTTGATAAAGACTTACATACAGTAGAAACGCGTTGGTGGTGGAGCATGTGGAAGCTGAATACTTTCTACCAGTGAATTCAACGATACAACGGTGAGAATACCCGGGTTTTCCATCTTTTTTTTTTCTCACGTTGAGGAGTTGCACTATCTGGTCATGATATTATTGTCATTTGTCCAATTATAAGAACTTATTGTGACGAATATCTGTTTTAAATTATTTTATTAAACATCTTTCGTACCCTCATACATTCCTTCGTTTTTTTTGTGCTTTTCACTGAGCATGAAGTAAAATTGAAGGAATAGAGGAGGAAGACAGCGGAAAACATCGAAAGAAACCTTTGATGTGAAAGTACACTGCACCTTGAAGTAAGCATACACGTGAGCATCCTATATATCTAGAGATATACTCGTGGGTGCTTGATTATTTTGGATACTACATTCGTATGGGTGAAAGAAACCTTGATGTGATTTATACAATTATTTTAGAAGTAAGCGCATGTAAGCAGTACATTTATGCGAATCACTGAGGTGGACCTTACGAGTAGAACTGCACATCCCAAGTACTGAATAGTTGAAGGAACCTGGGTGTACATTTTATCCCTCGAATACCCACAGAGACTGTTACTGAACATTTGTGTATATATTGTGTTTTTTTTCATACACCATCTTTGGACGACGGATTTACATATGAACTCGCTTGTATGAAAAGGAACGGACTTTAGCCCACACGGGTAATTTCTTTGGACTTTTTACCATTTGCGCCACCTAGGGATTATTCTAATATACCCTTTTTCTATAAGAAAAGGCAGCCTAAAGAAGTAACTTATACTCACACCATACATTGCAGCTTTTCTCATTTCTATGGCCTATTCATTACAATTGCAAATTAACTTACCATGCAAATGAATAGAAAAGCTCTGTACATACAGTATATAACTGATATGTACAAACCCCTTCAGGGGTTAACCCCTAATTCCCCATAGTCATCTAGCCTGGCTGGTTCCCACCATACCAGGGAGAACACGAGCACTGGTCCCTTCCATAGTGGGAAAACAATCCGTTCTGGTCAAAGCAAGTCCGTTATATCTGTGGGAAATGGGGTTACAGGGAACTCTCCTTCATCAGAATCCACCAGCCCTATGCAGAGAAGCCCTTTGGCTCTTCCAGGCTTTTGTGTGCTGCTGTTAGAGAGCAGATTGGGCTTTTTATATCCATTTGTAGATTGCCCTAATTACTGAAGCTCAAATGCAGTGTGTTCTCATTAATTGTAGTAAAATTAATTTTGAAAATGAAATCCACTTTGCAAAGTATATTTGTAAAAAAAAATTTTTGTTTGTTTCTTTTAGATCAAATTCATTTATCTTGTCAAGAGCACCAAAACACTTATGACCTGGTTGGCTATTGTGTCTGGTGTGACATTCGTCCTTGTATGCAGTGGTCTGTTCTTTCCTTACAGTGCAAGTATGGATAGCCCCAAGCCAAAGCGGATCTTCCTGCAGGTAATTTTACTTTATATACAAATTTTACTTTTGTGGAGACAGAATGTGTCGGGATGGTCTTAACTGGCGCTGAGCTGCTTAGGTGTAACAGATTTCTAAATAAATGTCACCACATTTAAAACAAGAAATAGAAAACCAGCAATTTGAAACACTGTCAAACACCACTAGCGCTAAGATAAAATATCACCATAACATCCCTTTAGGGCTGAGTGACGAATCCTTTTTCTCTCAGGTGTGTCTCCCGTTCAAGTAGACAATATCGGATTCTCAGATGTGGATGTCATAAAAAAGATAAAGTAGACAACCAATGTGTAGTATGTAATATCACAGCCTAATGGTATACATGTGATGTCTTAAGGTGGATGAAGTAGATTCAGAGCGTACCCCACTCACACTGAAAGTGGAAGTTTCAAACGTATCAAGGTTTCTTTTATGGTAGTATCCTTCATTTATTCATATAGCAACCGGTGTATCAAGGAATAGGGTCACACACAGACTTAATTGTGATAAAACTCTTGTAGCAGACAGGAGATGCGTACCCCAACACTCACACTTTGTAGGTGGGCTGTAAACATATAAAGGTATCTTTCTCTCCTTCAAGGGTAAGTTGAAACAAGTGCGTACCACAACTCACAATCTGAGGAACTATATGACTCCTATCAAGGTATCTTTCAATTTTCGTATGAAGATAACCACTGGAAAGTTCTAGTGTAGTCTCCCGGCGTAAGTCATAAAGAAATGGAAACAAACCAATGTGTGTCCAATTGCATCTATCAAGCACTTAAAATGTATCACAATTTCCTCCTAGTATGATATCCACAGGTTTCAGACACCCTTCAGCACATATGAGCTAATGCGTACCCAGACACTCACACTCTGAAGGTGGGTGGTAACCATATAAAGGTATCTTTTGTTCCTCCCAGCGTAATTAATGGTAGTTAATGTTGCGTACCCTGACTCACAATTTGATGTGTTTGGAGGACTCCTATAAAGGTATCTTTAGGCTTCAGGTGACCCATGCAGCTTAAGTATTCAGATCATGTATTTCTCCGTTAACCCCCCAAAAAAGAAAAAATATAAATGCTCTTACCACAATGAGTAAAATAAAGGGGTTACAGATTTTATTTAACAATACATGCCATAAAATATAAGCAGGGACAACCATGCACAATAGTGCACTGGGTATATACACATAGATAAAAACGGCAAAGAGAGATGACACACTCTTGCGAAAAAAAAACAAAAACACTTATCTTAAAAAATAAAACCACAAAATATGAGCTAAAAAGATCCGGATAAAAAAAGCTACTCGCACTCCTGTAAATCGACGCGTTTCAGCCCACATCTGGGCCTTTATCAAGCTTTTTTATCCGGATCTTTTTATCTCATATTTTGTTGTTTTATTTTTTTAAGAGAAGTTTTTTTTTTTTTTTTTTTTTCGCAAGAGTGTGTCATCTCTCTTTACCGTTTTTATCTATGTGTATATACCCAGTGCACTATTGTGCATGGTTGTCCCTGCTTATATTTTATGGCATGTATTGTTAAATAAAATCTGTAACCCCTTTCTTTTACTCATTGTGGTAAGAGCATTTATATTTTTTCTTTTTTTTTGGGGTTAACGGAGAAATACATGATCTGAATACTTAAGCTGCATGGGTCACCTGAAGCCTAAAGATACCTTTATAGGAGTCCTCCAAACACATCAAATTGTGAGTCAGGGTACGCAACATTAACTACCATTAATTACGCTGGGAGGAACAAAAGATACCTTTATATGGTTACCACCCACCTTCAGAGTGTGAGTGTCAGGGTACGCATTAGCTCATATGTGCTGAAGGGTGTCTGAAACCTGTGGATATCATACTAGGAGGAAATTGCGATACATTTTAAGTGCTTGATAGATGCAATTGGACACGCATTGGTTTGTTTCCATTTCTTTATGACTTACGCCGGGAGACTACACTAGAACTTTCCAGTGGTTATCTTCATACGAAAATTGAAAGATACCTTGATAGGAGTCATATAGTTCCTCAGATTGTGAGTTGTGGTACGCACTTGTTTCAACTTACCCTTGAAGGAGAGAAAGATACCTTTATATGTTTACAGCCCACCTACAAAGTGTGAGTGTTGGGGTACGCATCTCCTGTCTGCCACAAGAGTTTTATCACAATTAAGTCTGTGTGTGACCCTATTCCTTGATACACCGGTTGCTATATGAATAAATGAAGGATACTACCATAAAAGAAACCTTGATACGTTTGAAACTTCCACTTTCAGTGTGAGTGGGGTACGCTCTGAATCTACTTCATCCACCTTAAGACATCACATGTATACCATTAGGCTGTGATATTACATACTACACATTGGTTGTCTACTTTATCTTTTTTATGACATCCACATCTGAGAATCCGATATTGTCTACTTGAACGGGAGACACACCTGAGAGAAAAAGGATTCGTCACTCAGCCCTAAAGGGATGTTATGGTGATATTTTATCTTAGCGCTAGTGGTGTTTGACAGTGTTTCAAATTGCTGGTTTTCTACTACAAATTTTACTTTATTTACACCGCACTGTAAAGGTGTAGCCTCAGACTTTTACGCTGGGAGCTATTCAATTTCAAGCGGCCCTTTTCCTTATGCGGTACATCTGTGGCAGTGTTACATTTTGTCAGGGATTTTCAATTTAGTTTTAGTCTTAGTCACTTTCCTAAAATTTGACTAAATTAAATGTCACATTTTAGTCAAATTTTTTAATTTTGTTTTAGTCAGTGGATTTTGACAAATATTTTCGGCTAATTTTAGTCATTGATTTAGTCATAGCTTTGCAATTTAATGATACTGTAATGGATTTTGCTGAAGATCACTTCTCGATCATTCCCTTGAATACTTTGTATACTTTTCACTTTGTGTTTAGTAATCTAGGTATCAAACAAGTACAACACAAATGCTATTTCCTTCACAGCAGGTCACTTATTTTCTACAAATATCAATTTAAGAATCCTTTTTTTATTTTTATTTATTAACAAAAATGTAAATTTAAATAATCAAAGAAAAATACAATTTGCCTGATACAAGTAAGTAGTACAGTACTAGTCTACTGCAAAATAAAATGAAGCTGTAAGGGAATGAGTGATTCTCATGACAAAGAGTTGTTGCGTAGCCACAGTGCAAGTAAATCTAGGGCCAGAGAGGATGGATAAACCTGTATAAAATACAGTATTATTAAAGAATCAAAAAAATCAATCATTCGAAAAATGTGGCGTCCTGACGAAAATGATACAGAATTTTCGTCTAGTCAATTTTAGTCATGACAACATGGACGAATATTTAGTCAACATTTCCGTTATTAAGAAATTCCTATTTTCGTTATTACATTTTAGTCACAGAAAAAACCTTTGTCGACGAATAGTTTTCGTCTACGAAATTAACACTGATCTGTGGCTAATGTACATTAACCCAAATGTTCTGGTACCAGTACCCAGAGCTTTGGTTAATGCATTAAGGGCAGAAATCCGAACTTAAGGCAGATTTCTGTTAGATCCTCAGGAGGAGGTGGATAGAAATCAGTATAAATGCAGCCTGTGGGCTGTACTTGAATAGCCCCGGACACTGCATTGTGGATAATTTTAACTTCAAGGCCAACTGAATTCAGCCTTATGTGGGATAACACTTGATTCATCTGAAACGTAAATCCTTGACCATTTAATAGCAGTAAGAATATTGTATGCCTTTTGTATAATTATATGTAATATTTTTCAGCACACAACACGGACTTTACACAACTTGAATGGAGAGGTGATAAAGAGAGATTCTGGGATATGGGTAAATTGCTTTGATTACAGTGGATTATTACACATCACGCCTCATATACCTGAATTAAATGACACTGTCAGAGCCCCGTGTGTTGACGGTCCATACTGTGGATTCCCATGGTTTTTGCCTGTTCATTTTTTGATCAGGTGAGTGCTTCAGCAAGTGTAGGTGGTCACATGGCCACTAGGTTGTCATCTGGTTATGTTTAATCATATTTATGCAACATACAAGCTTTTTTTATCTTTGGTATATGCATTTTTAGTTTGTACAAATGTTAATATTGTATACTAGCGACCCACCCCGCCTACGCATAAGAGCAATTTTGAATTTACGGTGATAGCCTTTTAGAAGACTTCCAAAATAACAGGTGTAGGGGTCTAGGACACTGACAGCCACAAAACTCCTGCTCTTAACACCCACTATTAATAAAAATAGCAGGCAGATCCAGGGATATATCAGTTGATGAACGGGGACCACCTCAAGCTGAGTGCAGTCACGCCAGCACCCACTGCAGCATCAACCCTCCATTATCAGACTGTGGCTCCTCTGCGCCATGTCACAAAGCAGGGAGCAGTGTCCAGGAGGAGGATGCCAGCGGGACCTCCGTGCTTAGGTCACCTACTTGTTGGGTAGGAGTAACACTGTAAAGGTGTGTGATTTATTTATCCTGTCTAAGAGAGGCAAGGGTGTGGAGGATACACTCTCCACAGCAGCACCAACACTCATTTCATGTTTGTCTTGCAAAGCTGGGTTAACCTCTTAGGATCTGGTTCAAAATGGATTATGTGAAAAAAAATTTAGCTTTCACCAAAGCCTCTTAAATAATCCGAGGCAGGCAAGTTGAACCCCCATGGGCTACTTTTGTACAGGCATTATCCAGTAAAGCTGAGCGGATAATGCCAGCTCCTATACCAGGTTTAGGTTACCTTATCAACCCTTACATGCAACATTCCAGCTAGGGGTATCACATCCAGTACAGGAATCGGCAGCCTCTCAACAGAAACAGGCTGAAAGACCGGTGGTAAGTAAATCACATAGAATGGAAACAACATCTTCACAGTCTACACGTTTCAGATGAGGACTCGTCCGAGGATGAAGACTCATCGCACTTCGGGTCTGCATACAGAGACGAGGAGGATTGCCTCAGCTCAGTGGACATACCTGAGCTAATTAGTGCTATGAAAGCCATTCTATCCTTAGAGGAGGCAGAGAGCCTTTGTTAATTTCTAAGGCCCCTGTGTTTAAACATCCCAAAACAGGACTGAGTTTCCTGGGTCAAAACAGCTTGTGTACACCATTGAATATATGCTTGCAATATTCAGTGATAAATGCGAGCTGAGGAAGGGTTCCTTGCTCTGAGCATTGTTTGAATTACCTGCTGTGATAATCCTCTTGCTTTCAGGATGGAAGTCTCAAAAGCCACACCGTCAAAGACAATTGATCCAGGTGCTTGTGATAGCAAGGACCCTGAGACAGTAGATCTGGACATTGAGGGAGTAGGAATGGAGCATCCACCGAAAGCCTCTGCAGATCGGTCTACCAGAGTCTTCTGGGCCAAGCTGGGGCTATTAGTATCACGGCGCCCCTTCCTTGTTTCGCATCACTTTGGGTAACAGGGCAATTGGTGGAACCACATAGGCCAGACGAAAATCCCATCTCACTGACAGGGCATCCACAAAAATCGCTTTGGGGTGGTCTACGGGTGACTTCCTTGAGAGTGCAAGTGTCAGTATTGACTGTATGGTTCCAATAGAAAACTGCTAACCTACAAGATGTGCGCACTTTTTTCCAGGGATTGCTGCACATTCAACCTCCTTTTGTTCTTCTTACAGTGCCTAGGGATTTAAGTTTAGTCCTAAAGACCCTTCAGCTTGCCCCATTTGAACCACTAAAACGAGTGGATCTTAAATGGTTGACAGCTAAAGTTCTCTTTCTACTGGCTTATTGCTTCAGCTAGAAGAGTTTCACATTTAGGGGCTTTGTCATCCTCCTTTTCTTTTTCTTTTTTTCTTTTTTTATCCAGATAGAGCAGGCCTCAGAACCAAATTTGGGTATTCTCCTAAAGTGGTGTCTAAATTCCACCTTAACGAAGAAATTGTAGTCCCGGCCTTCTAAGGGCCGGAACTTTCTGCGGGAGAAGCATCGTTGGACATAGTCTGTGCCTTAAGGGTCTTCGTGGATCGTACCAGTGCCATCAGAAAAACAGACACACTCTTCCTTCTCTACGGATTTCACAAGAGAGGATGGCCTGCTGATGAGCAAACACTGGCGAGATGGCTTCGGATAACAATTTCAGAATCATATTGTCAAGCTGATCTCCCTGTTCCGACTAATGTCTCTGCTCACTCTACTCGTATGGTAGGTCCCTCATGGGCAGCACAACGTGGTGCTTCAGCAGAACAGATATATAATGCAGCCACATGGTCTTCCATTAACACATTCATTAGACATTATGGGGTAAGTGCAATTGCTGTCGAATTCCCGAAAATGTCGAAAAACTGGACATTTTCGCCAAAAAAAAAAAATTCGACAATGCAATTCAGTACATTTTTCGTCAAAAAAACGGACTTTCAAAATTCGACTTTTTGAAATTCGACATTTGTCAAATTCGACATTTCTGCAATGGTACAAATGCGGCAATTCGACAAAAGTATATTCAATTGAAGATTGTAAATTCGACAACAGTGCTTTTAGACAGTAAATTCGTCATTTTCAATCCGCCACACTTTGCTGGCGGAATCTAATAAAATTTTTTAAAAACATGTTTTTTTTTGTGTTTTTTTTTTATTGGTAATAGCATATCTATTTATATTAGAAGGGATTAGGTACTTGGTCTGTCTATTTTGGAGGCACAAGTATTATTTATATATTTTTAAAAATATTATTATTTTTTTTTAAATGGAATGGTAAAAATCAGAAAAAAAAATGCGTGGGGTCCCCCCTCCTAAGCATAACCAGCCTCTGGCTCTTCGAGCCGGTCCTGGTTCTTAAAATCCGGGGTAAAAACTGACATGGGATCCCCCGTATTTTCTTTTTCATCCACTAGGGGTCACTGGAGTACTCTTGGGATATGGACGGTGTTAGCAAGGACTGGGCACTGAATATTCAAATTTCAGTAACTCTCCTCCCCTCCATACTCCCAGAATACCAGTGTTTTTTCGGTGCTCACATGGACAGGAAGCACAAGTGTGGACCTCCAGAGGGGGACATACATTTTTTACTTTTAAACATTTTTGTTTTTCTTTTTTATACATTACAATCCCTTCCAAGCTTACACAAAAGCTCTGGGTACGGGATTATAGAAGCTGCTGCGTGCAGCTCTTGGCGTGTCGGGCCTCACAAAGGAGCCCCCTCACAGCCACAAGCAGCTCAGCTAACAACAGCTGAGACTGCAGAAAGGACTGGACGGCGCTTGCTGGAAGAAGCCCCGTCAGAGTCCAAGTACATCAGCTACCTTCAGCTGAGAATGCAGAACGGAGCTTGCTGTAGAAGCCCCGTCAGAGCACAGGAACCCAGGTATTTATGACAGGGGCGGTCAGCTCACGCTGCCGCCCCGCCGTGTGGGGGTACTGCTATGTGCGTCGCCCGAGCCGCTGTTCCGTCCCCGCCACCGCTGTTATCAGCTCCCCTAGTCCTGGCGCCGCTAAGAGGGACGCGCTGGACGGCCGCTGCAAGCGCCGTTCTCAGC
This sequence comes from Pseudophryne corroboree, assembly GCF_028390025.1. NCBI lineage: Eukaryota > Metazoa > Chordata > Amphibia > Anura > Myobatrachidae > Pseudophryne > Pseudophryne corroboree. Next base: position 526,203,130 of record NC_086444.1, on the reverse strand, counting down.
GCTCCCTGCCTGTAATGCAATCAGACCGCGGACAGCGTTCAGTGCTGCCGCGGTCTGTCCCTGTAACGGCCGGAGGCTCCGTCGCTTAGGGGAAGGTAACTGCTCCCTCAGACCGCGGACAGCGGTCACTGCTGCCGCGGTCTGTCTCAATAACGGTCGGCAGCTCAGCACTGCCAGCGCTCCCTGCACACACTAAGGGTAGCAGGGGGGGGAGGGGGGAGGGGATGCCGGCGCATCTGATCACTCAGACCGCAGACGGTGCACACAGCTGCCGCGGTCTGTCCCTCTAAAACAGCCCTCTACTAACTAGTGGGCTCATGCTGGGCAGTCAGGAGTTTCCCTGTCTCTATTACTTGTAGCGCAGCTGCAGGGGGGAGAGATTATGCCACAGCAGCAGCAATACACAGCCTATGCTAAAGAAGAGCTGCATTGTGTTATATATGCATTCGTGTAGCACTTGTTATACCATAGACAATGTTATACCATAGGAAATGTATATAAAATACTGTATGTATGTATATATGGTCATGTAACAAAATATGCTATATGTTCTTTGACTATAAGCACATGGCTGGAGGCCTTTTTAATCATACTTTCTGTTTCTTTTCCAGACCGTTCCTGTCCTACAACACTGCTCCACCGGATTGCGCAGGGGTGTTGGTAGGAATTTTTGCATCAGGTTTCTTATGGTCTGGCCACGTGCACTGCACTTTGACAATTTTACTGAGGTGGAATTGGTTTGTCTTTGTCTATTTATTTGTCTGGTTACATAATAAGTCAGTCACCAGCAAAGACGGAAAAGTTGTTTCACTACAATGTCTGTACCAGTGGGTTCCCGGTGAGGTCTACCACATGCACAGTATATTTTATACTCCCATTTCATCTCCTATTTTGCAAAGATAGTTTTCATTTGCCTTATAAATTCCCAGTTTCTGCTGTGTTGCAATCCTGACGATTCTATGCCAGGCCTAACTGCGCAAGATGAATGTGAGAAGACCAGCAGTCAGATAGTGTGGGTGCGTCAGACTCTGAAGTTTACAGGGACTGAAGAGGCTCTGACAATTTATAAGGTGGTCTTTACTAAGGCCACAGATATCCAGCGTGGAATCTCTAAATAAGATGTTAATAGGATCCTGATACACAGGTTTCGAAACCTCGCCGATTTCGGTCTAGTTACCCGTTTCTAAAGTCAGTGACATCTCCATGGGAGCTATGCTAGAGTCGCTGTATACAGCAGCAGGTGTGTTGCTTCGACCGTGTTTGGTTGGCATTTGGGTAACTACGGCGTTGCTTGTCTGGATAACAGGACTCTGGTCCGCCCTACAAAACGTCCACCTTATGCTTCTCGCTGATCAAATCTGCAAAGCTGCTGATTATCTATGTACAGCTTCTACGGACGTCTGCCTAGTCAGTTCTCGCCTTTCAGCGTCACTCGTTGTGGCACGACAAGCGCTCTGGCTGCGTCCTTAGCAGGCGGAGGCAAAGGTCGAGAGAAGAATAGAAGCATTACATTATGCAAAGGTTGTTTGGTCCTGATTTGGACAAAGGTATTTTTCACGGGATACTCTGGACCAGCGTTCGAATCCTTTAGACCTCAGCCCTTTCGAGGCCGTGGTAGACAAACAGCCACGCCTGGTAGGCGAGGTCGAGGACGTGGTTTTCAACAAACCAACGCCAGTCGTCCGGACGCTACGGTCACCGGCAAGCCAGTGGCATGACGGGCTCCCAGCCCATCTCTGTGCTCCAGTTGTGGGAGCACGCCTTCAGACGTTTCATTTGGCATGGTTGCAGATATCCACAGATGGGTGGATCCGCAATTTAGTGTTAAAAGCAGTCTACCGCCTCTGCGGTTTTTCAACACAGGACTGCCTGTGTAGGAAGAGGACGGTTCGGTAAATTGCTATTCACTCTCTGCTGGAGTCAGCAGTTTTGATTCCGGTCCCTGTACACCAACAAGGTCACGGTTATTATTCCAGTCTGTTGTGGTACCAAAGCCGGATGGCTTTGGTCAGGCCAATATTGCATACTTACTGCAGATTCAAGATGGAATCTCTGCGGACAGTACTTGCAGGTTTAGAGCCACAGGAATTCATGATTGCGCTGGATCTCGAGGATGCGTACTTACACATTCCGATTTGGCCTCCTCTTCAGAGGTTCTTGCGTTTGCAATACGGCAGATCCATTATCAGTTTGACTCTACCGTTTGCCCTCTCGTCAGAGCTTAGGGTATTCACCAAAGTGATGTATGTTTTGATGGCTCATCTCATATTCCTGTAAGTGATAATAGTTCCGTACTTAGACGATTTGCTCATCAAAGCTCCGTCTCAACCAACTGCGCCTTCAACATGCGTTGCTAAGGTACAATGTGCTGGTTCAGCACGGTTGGTTTGTCATGTTCAAGAATTCACATCGGATTCCGTCTCAACGACTTCATTTCTTAGGAATGATTTTCGATACGGTAGATCGAGGAATTTGTCTACCAGAACAGAAAGTACAGACTATTCGTCATCTGGTACGATTAGTGCTCAAGCCTCGGTATGTTCGTGCATTCGCCTGTTAGGCACAATAGTGGCGGCTTTCAAAGCGCTTCTGTTCGGAAGATTTCACTCACTTCCTTTTCAACTGCATGTGCACGCACAGTGGTCGGCCTCGCATCTGCAGTTTCACTAGAGGGTGAGGTGGTCTCCACGGGCCAGAGTTTCTGTACTCTGGTGGCTCCAAGTACACAATCTATCCGCAGGAACTCGGTTAGGCGTCTGGAATTGGATAGTGCTAATCACAGATGCGAGTCTCAGAGGTTGGGGAGCTGTAGCTCAAAATTGTCAGCTCCAGGGTCTCTGGGAGGATCACGACAGATTGCTGTCTATAAATGTCCTAGAACTCCGACCAATTTACAATGTGCTACGACAAGTAGTGCACTTGCTTCGGTCTCAGATGGTCCAAGTGCAGTCAGTCAACGCAACGGCGGTCGCGTACATCAATAAACAAAGGGGAAAGAGAAGCCGCATGGCAATGCGGGAAGTAGCTCGAATCCTCAATTGGGCGAACATCACCAAGTGATATTGGCGGTAGTGTTCATTACGAGAATGGACAACTGGGAGGCGGATGATCTCAGCCATCGGGATTTTCATCCAGGAGAATGGGCATTAAATCCAGAAGTGTTTCACATGTTGGTCCAGAGGTGGGGTTAACCTCCAGTGGACCTGATGACATCTCGCCACAAAGGGGTCCTGGTGGCCTAGTGGGCTTATCCCCTGCATCTATCAGCGACTCAACCAGTGTTCAAATCCCACTCAGGGATAATTAGTGTTAATTTTTACCAGAACGCCAGATCCAAAGGCAGTGGCAGTGGATGCTCTCACGATTGCGTGGCCGTACAGCCTCGGGTATCTGTTTCCACCGTTTCCGCTGCTCTCTCTGTTGCTTACTCGCAGACGATCCTTGGCCGCTTCCGTTACGTCCGGAACTGTTACGACAGGGTCCATTCCTTTACCCCGATTTAGCGCGGATGCGTTTGAAGGGGTGGCTGTTGAGACCGCCCTCTTAAGAAGAGAGGGCATTCCACTATCGGTTATAACAACCATGTTACGTGCTAGAAATCCAGTTACAGCAGCTCATTATTACAGAATTTGGCGTGCCTATACAGGTTGGTGTGAAGTTCGGAAGTTTCCGACATCATCTTTCAAGTTATCCCGTCTTTTGTTATTTCTACAAACGGGGTTAGATGGAGGACTGCGTTTATCTACACTAAAGGTGCAGGTATCTGCTTTGTCAATTTACTTTCAAAGAATATTGGCTCTATTGCCGTCTCACACACCTTTTCTGCAAGGTGTTCTCAGAGTACAGCCTCCATTCATTCCACCTACAGCGCCATGGGACTTGAATCTGGTTTTAGATTTTGTACAGCTTCATACTTTGAACCCTTACATCAAGTGGATATTAAGTTTCTCACTTGGAAAACGATTTTTTCTCCTAGCCTTAGCTTCAGCAAGGCGTGTTTCAGATTTGGGTGCATTGGCATGCAAGCCACTGTTTGTAGTTTTCATGATGACAGAGCGGAGCTTCGTACGAATCCTGTTTTCTGGCAAAAGGTAGTGTCATATGTTCACATCAATCAACCAATAGTAGTTCCTGTGTTAACAGGACAGTCTGGAACTTTGGATGTGGTACGCGCATTACGCGTTTATGTATCCCGAACGTCTACAGTTTGTAAGACGGATACGTTGTTTGTTCTCTATGATGCTCCCAAAATGGGTTGGCCAGCTTCTAAGCAGACCTTATCCAGATGGATTATACTGACCATACGTCAGGCTTACCTTCATGCTAGGTTACAGCCGCCTACATCAGTAACAGCTCTTTCCACACGTTCTGTGGAAACTTCAGGGGCAGCTGGTCGTGGGGTGTCTACGACGCAGCTTTGCCGTGCGGCTACATGGTCTTCAGTGCACACGTTTGTGCGCTTTTACAAGTTAATACGTTTGCGGCATCAGCATCTAGCTTTGGCCGCCTAGTGTTACAGGTGCCAAACAGCTCTCCCGCCCACGAGGGAAGCTTTGGTACGTCCCAAGAGTACTCCAGTGACCCCTAGTGGATGAAAAAGAAAATAGGATTTTGGTACTTACCAGGTAAATCCTTTTCTTTGAATCCATAGGGGGCACTGGACGCCCACCCAAAGCAGTTTTACCTGGTTGTGGTAAGTTCAGGGGATCTTATGGTAACACATTCTCACCGATTTATCGGTTATGGTGTCAACTGGTTAGTTGTCAGTTACGTTATGTGTCAACTTTATTGTTGTCCGTTATGTTATAATATTATAGGTAATTCTCCATTGTTCATCCTCTCTATCCTGTTCGCCTCAGGAAAAAACACTGGTATTCTGGGAGTATGGAGGGGAGGAGAGTTACTGAAATTTGAATATTCAGTGCCCAGTCCTTGCTAACACCGTCCATATCCCAAGAGTACTCCAGTGCCCCCTATGGATTCAAAGAAAAGGATTTACCTGGTAAGTACCAAAATCCTATTTTTAAAACCAGCACCGGGCTCTGCGCCTGGTGCTGGTGCAAAAAATACGGGGGACAAAAAGTGTAGGGGTCCCCCTTATTTTTTACACCAGCATCGAGCTCCACTAGCTGGACAGATAATGCCACAGCCGGGGGTCACTTTTATACAGCGCCCTGCGGCCGTGGCATTAAATATCCAACTAGTCACCCCTGGCCGGGGTACCCTGGAGGAGTGGGGACCCCTTCAATCAAGGGGTCCCCCCCAGCCACCCAAGGGCCAGGGGTGAAGCCCGAAGCTGTCCCCCCCCCCCAAGGGCTGCGGATGGGGTGCTGATAGCCTTGAGTAAAATGAAAGAATATTGTTTTTTCCAGAAGAACTACAAGTCCCAGCAAGCCTCCCCCGCAAGCTGGTACTTGGAGAACCACAAGTACCAGCATGCGGGTGGAAAAACGGGCCCGCTGGTACCTGTAGTTCTACTGGAAAAAAAATACCCAAATAAAACAGGAGACACACACACCGTGAAAGTAAAAGTTTATTTCATACATGCCGACACATACATACTTACCTATGTTGACCCGCCGACTGCCACGTCTCCAATGTCGCCGACGATCCGGGGTACCTGTGAATAAAATTATACTCCCCTCAATCCAGTGTCCTGTGATTTGTAATCCATGTACTTGGCAAAACAAAAAAACGAATACCCGGACCACACGGACTGAAAGGGGTCCCATGTTTACACATGGGACCCCTTTCCCCGAATGCAGAGACCCCCCGTGACTGCTGTCACAGAAAGGTCCCTTCAGCCAATCAGGAAGCGCTACTTCGTGGCACTCACCTGATTGGCTCTGCGCGTCTGAGCTCAGACGCGCATTGCACAGCCCACACCATTACTTTCAATGGTGGGAACTTTGCGGTCAGCGGTGAGGTCATCCTCGGTCAGCGGCTGACCGCGGGGTAACCCCACTGCTGACCGCAAAGTTCCCACCATTGAAACTAATGGAGGGAGCTGTGCTATGCGCTGTCTGCCAGCTCAGACGCGCATACAGCCAATCAAGAGAGTACCACGAAGTGGCGCTTCCTGATTGGCTGAAGGGACCTTTCTGTGACAGCAGCCACGGGGGGGTCTCTGCATTCGGGGAAAGGGGTCCCATGTGTAAACATGGGACCCCTTTCAGTCCGTGTGGTCCGGGTATTCGTTTTTTTGTTTTGCCAAGTACATGGATTACAAATCACAGGACACTGGATTGAGGGGAGTATAATTTTATTCACAGGTACCCCGGATCGTCGGCGACATTGGAGACGTGGCAGTCGGCGGGTCAACATAGGTAAGTATGTATGTTTCGGCATGTATGAAATAAACTTTTACTTTCACGGTGTGTGTGTCTCCTGTTTTTATTTGGGTATTTTTTTCCCAGTAGAACTACAGGTACCAGCGGGCCCGTTTTTCCACCCGCATGCTGGTACTTGTGGTTCTCCAAGTACCAGCTTGCGGGGGAGGCTTGCTGGGACTTGTAGTTCTTCTGGAAAAAACAATATTCTTTCATTTTACTCAAGGCTATCAGCCCCCCATCCGCAGCCCTTGGATGGGGGGGGTGGGGGGTGGGACAGCCTCGGGCTTCACCCCTGGCCCTTGGGTGGCTGGGGGGGGACCCCTTGATTGAAGGGGTCCCCACTCCTCCAGGGTACCCCGGCCAGGGGTGACTAGTTGGATATTTAATGCCACGGCCGCAGGGCGCTGTATAAAAGTGATCCCCGGCTGTGGCATTATCTGTCCAGCTAGTGGAGCCCGATGCTGGTGTAAAAAATACGGGGGACCCCTACGCTTTTTGTCCCCCGTATTTTTTGCACCAGGCGCAGAGCCCGGTGCTGGTTTTAAAAATACGGGGGATCCCATGTCAGTTTTTACCCCGGATTTTTAGAACCAGGACCGGCTCGAAGAGTCCGAGGCTGGTTATGCTTAGGAGGGGGGACCCCACGCAATTTTTTTCCGGGTTTTTTTTCCCCGTTTTTTTTAATAATTTTTACAAATCTAATCAAAATCCGTCAAATCGGCCGTTTTTCGACAGCGGGACTGTCGAATCCGTTTTTTATTGAATATGTTGAATTCCGGCACCCACCTGCCGGAATTCGACGGTCGAATTAAACAACGGGCGAAAAATTGCCGCGATTCGCCGGCAATTGCATATACCCCTATACCTTTGCCTATGTGGACGCTGAATTTGGGTGAAGGATTCTCCTGTCCAATCAGGAGCTTCCCCACCACTAAATTGCTTTGGGACATCCCAATGTAATCCTGTGGACCCTGCCGGAGAAATAATCGTTTTGGTAGCCTTACCGTTGATAATGCTATTTTTCCTAAGTCCACAGGGATCCCACCCTGACGCACCAAATTTACTCAGACATTTACCAAATTGGTAACTGCACGGCTCCCTTTTCTCAGAGATTAATGTTTCATACACCAAAACTAACTTTTCTCAACAAATGCTCTATAGAATTGTGAAAACCGCATCAAAATCCGTCCAGTGGTTCTCTAGATTAGCCCAAACAAACAGAATTCTAACAACGACTTTATATTATACTATGTAGAGAAGTGTTTTTCCCCTATTAAATACATGTATTTGAAATATAGAGCATATTTTTATATAAAAGTGTGCACAACCTGTCCTACTCCTGTCCTGTTCAGGGTCCCACTCCTTAACTTTTATGAAAATAGTAAAGAGCAATTAAAGAACATATGTGCAGTAGGTTTATATATTGTGTAAATGTGCACATATTATACTAGTGGTTGAGCCTGTCCAAAGTATACACTACAGCTATGGGTATTGAGAGATGCAAAAACATAACAATATGCATATGATATACTTATAGTATATATGGTGTGTGTATATTCTGCATCCTGTACTTTTATATAAATGTGATCTGGGGAGTTTTACGGGTACATTTAGAAGTGGTGGATTAGTAGATGAAGTGGAGTCTAACGTTGTGTAATTGTGGCACTTAGATAGGTGTTGGTTCCTCCTGAATCTGCCTTGAACGTGCAGGTAGTATTTGTGCTAGTTGTCCTGTGGTCATTATTGGGGTCATCAAGGCTAATTTTGGCCGGAGTGAGGGAAGTACATGGTTCCTCCAGTTGGGTTAGTGTCTGAAAATGCTTTGTGCTGCACTCTTCAGCAGGTGGCTGTAGATAGAGATGATCTGTGACCCTCAATATTGGGGATTTCTCAGATATGTGCACTCTTATTCTCCCTTACAAGAAATGTTTTCTGTAACTCTCACAAAGAAGGGGACTGTGATGGTACTGGTGTAAAAGATTTCCCGAGGGTAACTAAACCTGCTTGGGAGGACCACAGGTGCCCCCATGGAGCGTCGCCTAATTCTGATCCTCTGTCTTGTAATATTCAATACCCTCTGATACTAAATACCAGGATGTTGCCATAACATGCAGTGACATGGAACTGGCTATGTCAGGTTATCACAGAGGTTGAGAACTTGTGGCTGTATGCTGTGAGAGATTTCTTTTTTTTGTATATAATGTTGTGATGATATTATTTCCCCCCAACAGAAAGAACTGGTATCTCCCTGCCCCCCCACCTCCTGTTTCGGAGCACATGGATTTTAAACTAGTATCCAGGGAACCAATGCCCTGGGGTTCAACACGCCTGAATTTTGAAGTTAAAGGTGAGTTATATGAGTGCATATTCCATGTACGTAAGTAATAATCAGAATAATAAACATAATGAAGATCATTCTGTACAATATATCCATCTATAGTAAGCATGGTAATACAGGTTGAGTATCCCATATCCAAATATTCCGAAATACGGACTTTTTTGAGTGAGATAGTGAAACCTTTGTTTCTCTGACGTCCTAGTGGATGCTGGGAACTCCGTAAGGACCATGGGGAATAGCGGGCTCCGAAGGAGGCTGGGCACTCTAGAAAGATTTATGACTACCTGGTGTGCACTGGCTCCTCCCACTATGACCCTCCTCCAAGCCTCAGTTAGATTTTGTGCCCGGCCGAGGTTGGATGCACACTAGGGGCTCTCCTGAGCTCTTAGAAAGAAAGATAGACTTAGGTTTTTTATTTTCAGTGAGACCTGCTGGCAACAGGCTCACTGCAGCGAGGGACTAAGGGGAGAAGAAGCGAACTCGCCTGCTTGCAGCCGGATTGGGCTTCTTAGGCTACTGGACACCATTAGCTCCAGAGGGATCGACCGCAGGCCCAGTCCTTGGTGTTCGGTCCCGGAGCCGCGCCGCCGTCCCCCTTACAGAGCCAGAAGCAAGAAGAGGTCCGGAAAATCGGCGGCAGAAGACATCAGTCTTCTCCAAGGTAGCGCACAGCACTGCAGCTGTGCGCCATTGCTCCTCACACACACTTCACACTCCGGTCACTGAGGGTGCAGGGCGCTGGGGGGGATTACATGGTATCCCTGGACATCAAGGATGCTTACTTGCATGTCCCCATTTACCATCCTCACCAGGAGTACCTCAGATTTGTGGTACAGGATTGCCATTACCAATTCCAGACGCTGCCGTTTGGACTGTCCACGGCACCGAGGGTATTTACCAAGGTTATGGCGGAAATGATGATACTCCTTCGAAAAAAGGGAGTTTTAATTATCCCGTACTTGGACGATCTCCTAATAAAAGCGAGGTCCAAGGAACAGTTGTTGGTGGGAGTAGCACTATCTCAGGAGGTGCTGCACCAGCACGGCTGGATTCTGAATATCCCGAAGTCACAGCTGGTTCCGACGACACGACTACTGTTCCTGGGTATGATTCTGGATACAGTCCAGAAAAAAGTGTTTCTCCCGGAGGAGAAAGCCAGGGAGTTGTCATCTCTAGTCAGAGACCTCCTGAAACCAAAACAAGTATCAGTGCATCGCTGCACGCGGGTCCTGGGAAAGATGGTGGCTTCTTACGAAGCAATTCCCTTCGGCAGGTTCCATGCCAGAATCTTTCAGTGGGACCTGTTGGACCAGTGGTCCGGATCGCATCTTCAGATGCATCGCTTGATAACCCTGTCTCCAAGAACCAGGGTGTCTCTACTGTGGTGGCTGCAGAGTGCCCATCTTCTAGAGGGCCGCAGGTTCGGCATACAGGACTGGGTCCTGGTGACCACGGATGCCAGCCTTCGAGGCTGGGGGGCAGTCACACAGGGAAGAAACTTCCAAGGACTATGGTCAAGTCAGGAGACTTCCCTTCACATAAATATTCTGGAACTAAGGGCCATCTACAATGCCCTAAGTCAAGCAAAATCCCTGCTCCTACACCAGCCGGTGCTGATCCAGTCAGACAACATCACGGCAGTCGCCCATGTAAATCGACAGGGCGGCACAAGAAGCAGGATGGCGATGGCAGAAGCCACAAGAATTCTCAGATGGGCGGAGAATCATGTACTAGCACTGTCAACAGTGTTCATTCCGGGAGTGGACAACTGGGAAGCAGACTTCCTCAGCAGACACGACCTCCACCCGGGACAGTGGGGACTTCATCCAGAAGTCTTCCAGATGCTGGTAAACCGTTGGGAAAAACCACAGGTGGACATGATGGCGTCCCGCCTCAACAAAAAGTAAAAAAAATATTGCGCCAGGTCAAGGGACCCTCAGGCGGTAGCTGTGGACGCTCTAGTGACACCGTGGGTGTACCAGTCGGTTTATGTGTTCCCTCCTCTGCCTCTCATACCAAAGGTATTGAGAATAATAAGAAAGAGAGGAGTAAACACCATTCTCGTGGTTCCGGATTGGCCAAGACGAGCGTGGTACCCGGAACTTCAAGAGATGCTCTCAGAGGACCCGTGGCCTCTACCGCTCAGACAGGACCTGCTACAGCAGGGGCCCTGTCTGTTCCAAGACTTACCGCGGCTGCGTTTTACGGCATGGCGGTTGAACACCGGATCCTAAAGGGAAAGGGTATTCCGGAAGAAGTCATTCCTACGCTTATTAAGGCCAGGAAAGATGTTACGGCAAAGCATTATCACCGCATATGGCGAAAATATGTTGCATGGTGCGAGGCCAAAAAGGCCCCAACAGAGGAATTTCAACTAGGTCGATTTCTGCATTTCTTGCAAGCAGGAGTGAATATGGGCCTAAAACTAGGCTCCATTAAAGTACAGATCTCGGCTCTGTCGATTTTCTTTAAAAAAGAACTAGCTTCAGTACCTGAAGTTCAGACATTTGTGAAAGGAGTGCTGCATATTCAGCCCCCATTTGTGCCTCCTGTGGCACCTTGGGATCTCAACGTGATGTTGAGTTTCTTAAAATCACATTGGTTTGAACCACTAAAAACCGTGGATCTGAAATATCTCACGTGGAAAGTGGTCATGTTATTGGCCTTGGCTTCAGCCAGGCGAGTGTCAGAATTGGCGGCTTTATCATGTAAAAGCCCTTATCTGATTTTCCATATGGATAGGGCAGAATTGAGGACTCGTCCCCAATTTCTCCCTAAGGTGGTGTCAGCGTTTCACCTGAACCAGCCTATTGTGGTGCCTGCGGCTACTAAGGATTTGGAGGACTCCAAGTTGCTAGACGTTGTCAGGGCCCTGAAAATATATGTTTCCAGGACGGCTGGAGTCAGAAAATCTGACTCGCTGTTTATCCTGTATGCACCCAACAAGCTGGGTGCTCCTGCTTCTAAGCAGTCTATTGCTCGCTGGATTTGTAGTACAATTTAGCTTGCACATTCTGTGGCAGGCCTGCCACAGCCAAAATCTGTGAATGCCCATTCCACAAGGAAGGTGGGCTCATCTTGGGCGGCTGCCCGAGGGGTCTCGGCTTTACAACTTTGCCGAGCAGCTACTTGGTCAGGGGCAAACACGTTTGCAAAATTCTACAAATTTGATACCCTGGCTGAGGAGGACCTGGAGTTCTCTCATTCGGTGCTGCAGAGTCATCCGCACTCTCCCGCCCGTTTGGGAGCTTTGGTATAATCCCCATGGTCCTTACGGAGTTCCCAGCATCCACTAGGACGTCAGAGAAAATAAGAATTTACTCACCGGTAATTCTATTTCTCGTAGTCCGTAGTGGATGCTGGGCGCCCATCCCAAGTGCGGATTGTCTGCAATACTTGTAAATAGTTATTGTTAACTAAAGGGTTATTGTTGAGCCATCTGTTGAGAGGCTCAGATGTTTTCATACTGTAAAACTGGATATAGTATCACGAGTTGTACGGTGTGATTGGTGTGGCTGGTAAGAGTCTTACCCGGGATTCTAAATCCTTCCTTATTATGTCAGCTCGTCCGGGCACAGTGTCCTAACTGAGGCTTGGAGGAGGGTCATAGTGGGAGGAGCCAGTGCACACCAGGTAGTCATAAATCTTTCTAGAGTGCCCAGCCTCCTTCGGAGCCCGCTATTCCCTATGGTCCTTACGGAGTTCCCAGCATCCACTACGGACTACGAGAAATAGAATTACCGGTGAGTAAATTCTTATTTTTTTGATGGTTCAATGTACACAAACTTTGTTTAATACACAAAGTTATTAAAAATATTGTATTAAATGACCTTCAGGCTGTGTGTATAGGGTGTATATGAAACATAAATGAATTGTGTGACTGTAGACGCACTTTGTTTAATGCACAAAGTTATAAAAAATATTGGCTAAAATGACCTTCAGGCTGTGTGTATAAGGTGTGTATGAAACATAAATGAATTCTGTGCCTAGACTTAGGTCCCATCCCCATGATATCTCATTATGGTATGCAATTATTCCAAAATACGGAAAAATCCGATATCCAAAATACCTCTGGTCCCAAGCATTTTGGATAAGGGATACTCAACCTGTAATAGTACTTATGATACTGAACAAAATAAAAAGCATTTGTTGATCGCATACAAAGTTTTAATGGATAGTGGAGAGGCTGAAGCTGTGTAGGGTTGCAGTCAAAATGCCGGCGTTCAGGAGACCGACACTGGAATCCCGACAGCCAGCATTTTCCGAACGGCTGGTATCTCGCCCCCTGCCCCTAATTACCACTCAGTTCGTGGGTACCACTAACCGAGTGGGAATAGAACCTGTGACAAGCAAAGCCTGATGCGTGGGGAGTTCGGTGTACTGACAGCCAGCATCCAGTCTGCCGTTATATCATACTGGACCTGCTGTGTACTGTTAATAATCTAGTCATACTTACTGGTAATATTTTATACACTGCCATTATTTACAGTACGTTATCTTTATCACTCAGATTTCTCAGAGCATAACTTGTGTGCATTTATATTACCTTTTATAAACAACCTACTACTGTACAGGGAGCAGAGAATAGGAAACGGGTGTGTAATGTGGATAAATAGTTGCTTTTTGGTCACTGTGGGAATAGTAGAAAAAATAAGCAACTGACTTTGTTTTATTTTAAAAGTCCTTTTTTAGAAATTAATTTTGATTGCTTCACTTTACATAGCCATGCCCTGCTAAGCACTGTACTTGGGGCACACAATCATTTGTTCTTGTTTCCTTATAGGGCCCAGTCACATGACAATATATATGCGCCCACATGATATGTCAGTGCTGTCTAGCTGGTCCTTGGGTGATGGGACACCGGTAGCTGACAATGATGGGGACTATTTTATATATTATTCCCATGGCCTTCAAGCTCCAGCATGGCAATTCTGGATTGAAGTTAAGGTAAGTAGAGGAGCCAAACATGGTTGTTCTATAAATATTAAAGCTTTACATGTAAACAAAATAAAAATCCAACATCCTGTATTGCAGAGTTTGAGTTTGATTTGCTTATGTCATTGTAGTGTAGTGTAGTGTATACATGATGTTTACTTTGTATTGATCAGTGTATCAACAGGCTCTCGGCCATACTGCACTGGAATTTTATATTCTGAACATAGGCCTAAATAAATGTTTTCTACCCCTCAATCGATGTGCATAATAGATTTACAGGAATGAAGAAATAAACCACAAGAACCATTACTGGAACTTAAATTAAATACATTTCATGTAAATGGCTGACATTCTTGTGCACCATCCACATATTATGTATGTGTGTGTCTGTAATTAGGCCGACAAGTAAAAGATAGACAGTGCTTAAGGTCAACACAAGTTTTTTTTGTTTTTTTTTGGGGGGGGAGGGGGTGGTTCACATTTATTTTTTTCTTCAACTTTTTCATCCTTTACCATCGATGTGGACTACAATTGGGAATAGTAGCCTGCCCGAAGCGGCACACTAATTGGGGTCACGTGGTTAAACATCGAACATGACACCAGAAAAATATAAAGTTCTTGGAATTTAAAAAAACTAGTCACCCATCTCTATGTTGACCTTTTTGACCCTGATGACCTTTTACATGTCGACCTGTTGACTATTTTTTCCCATTCAGGTCTTTCGTTCCCCCATTTCCCCCTAAAGCAATGGAAAATACTTAACTTGTGTCTTATATTCACATTTTGCATATACTGTACTGGTGAACATTTGTGCACTTCCTGTTCTGTAGTTTTATACAGGAGGGGCTCTACTTCCAACTTCACTGCCTTTTTACCATAGAACAAAATAATTCTGAGGAGTTTATGACCTGCACCAAGGGACTGAGGTCTTCCACCAAGCCTACCCTGATAGACAATTAATATTAGAGGGGTAACATTCAAATAAACATATTAGTTTCTGACTTAAAATATGTCCTGTGAAATGTGCATCTTGTATTTGACATTAGGGGTGTGCTCTTTGATAAAATAATAATAATATGATACTCTGTGGTCCAAATGTGGATGCAGCTCCAGTGGCTCTTATTGTTCCTAACTAAGGTAAGGGTCAGTTTGCAGACCACTTTCCACGGTACTAGTGTGTTCAGTGCATCAGATTGTATTGAGTGGTTTGTAAACTGTCCCTTGGTATCAGCCACCATCTGGCAGGGAATTGGCACATGACAGAAAATAAGAACCACTTGGCCCATCTAGTCTGCCCCCTTTTCTAACCATATTGTTACCTCAAACCCTATTTGGTCCTTATTTCTTTGTAAGGATATTCTTATGTCTGTCCCATGCATGTTTATATTGCTCTAGTGTCTTAGCCTCTACCAACTCTGCTGGGAGGCTATTCCACTTGTCCACTACCCTTTCTGTGAAGTAATTTTTCCTCAAGCTTCCCCTGAACCTACCTCCCTCCAGTTTCAGTACATGCCCTCATGTTAATACTGTTTTTCCTCTGAAGAATGTCTCCATCATGTGCCTTGGTAAAACCCTTGATATATTTGAAAGACTGTGTGCTGCAGATTCTGTGTGCACAGCACAAGGGGAAGACTAAAGCAGTCAAGGTCAAAGAGTGCAGTAAGCAGGAGCCCACCAATATGACCTGGGGGCATGACACTGTGGCATAATGTAAACTGGGGGTATGGCATCATTATTTTTAATCTATTATTTCTAAGGACCAACAAGGTTTATGCAGAGCTGCAAATAGGCAGCAACCTACAAGATTACATAGGTATAAAGAAATTGACATGGATATATAGTTACCACCTGCAGAATGCAAAATTACAAGACATGGGGAGAAAGGGCCCTGCTCTCAGGTGCTTATATTCTAATATGATAATGGGGGACATAGAGTGGTCCTGGAGAGCAGAGCAGTGGGGGCACTACAATATGACATGTGAATTGCGGCCACTATGATATAGCACAATGTGGATTGGTGTTGCGTGAAGTCCAGTAGCATAAAATGGTCAGGGACATCCATACTGAGTAACGGTAACATATACAGTAAATTATATCTTTATTACATGTTTCTTTCTAGCTACTAATTACATATGTATATTCATTTCAGGGTGTGGATGGATATCCTGATGGAATGGTGACAGTTGCAGCAGCATCGCACTATTTCTTTGGGCCAAATCAGGCTTCTCCTCAGCTTGAGTCTTTACTGCAAAGATTCCCAGACTGGAGTTTCCCATCCAGCTGGGTCAGCACATATGAGCAGTATGTCTATTGATGTCTCACATAGCACAGTCTGTGCATGTAATAGAACCACTGTGATCATCTACAGAAATGATGGGAAACATATCTGCATGGACTCTCGTCTAATGTAGAACAATAATAAAGGAATGGACCATGGTAGTTAGTTGTTCTGTTGTTGATTTATGCTTAGGGATATGGGCGATCTAATGATGATGAAACTGCACTGAACTTTTTCTAGTCTGATATGGACAATAAGTAAAGAGGGAATATTCCAGAGGGTATCCTGTGTGTTTTGGACTATTCAAACCTTGAACGAAGAGGAATATTTACCTATGGAGTTCGAATATTTTTCACACTGGAAATCACTGTTTACATAAAATATTGAGGTCTTACTTAATGTTCATTTTGTCTCTTGTAATGTTCATACTGTTTTCTGGGACACAAAACAATAATATATGTCCAATTCTGTTTTGAAAGGCAGCTGATATTGTACAATGACGATAATGTTCTAGTAAAATTGAAGACAGCCTAGCATTGACGGCATCGCCCAAGGCTGTGCTGGGAGGACTTTGCAGTAGGCTTGCTGGGGAGGTTTGCTTTAAATAAAGAATCATTTTGCAAAAGACTCCGCAGTAGAGAGGGCCTAAATGAACAAACAATTTAATCAAAACTCCTACATTCTTAATTTGCTCAGAAATCTAGTCATGGCATTAGTTGGCTTGAATATTGCTTAATGTGGCTAATCTGTGTTTGAGTTTTATCCTACTCTATTCTACGCCGCCTTTGTTTTACAGGTCTGTCAGTACCTTTTATTCATTTGTTTGGCAGTTTGCTATGTATACTTGAATCTTAGTCAAAATCGATCCTGTATTAAGTGTTCATATAACTTTTTTTTTTTTTTAAATAAAGACTGTGCCATGAACATGTTGGTGAGTGCCCTACTTTGTTTTTATTTTGTTTGAATTGGACATTATGGGCAGTATCCAATTAGCCCAGATCATTTTTCGGCTACTAAAGCCCCGATAACCAGCACTTACTGGGGCTAATTGACTAGCTCTCTGTAAACCTATAAGCAGCTGCTAATAGTATACGGGTCTATATGTTACCTTGTGCTCCTTCCCCACATTGGCATTTGCTTAGCTTATGCGGAGGGGCGTGGCGTATGTTAACACCAGAATGTTGACATGTTCTGAATGTCAAAACGTAGGGGGGAACAGCGTCACATGGCTCACATTCTCCAACTCACACCGGCCAGGTTCTATCTTATTTCAGGTGCCCGATTCCCTCCCGGTGGCGAATTTGGTCCCTGCAATGCCCAGCGTAACAAGGGCCATCTAATACCGCATACGGGAGTAGGCACGGCTCACCGTATCTCTTTTCGGTCAGCGTGTTTGTATGTCCCGCTGTCACCTCCATCCGCTCAGAGAAGACTGACGCAGCAAAAGGGACTGCATGTCTTCCACGCTGTCCCTTTCTATTTAGAAACAACATTTACAACACAGGTACATTTGTCATCGATATTGTGTAACAAAGTCTGGGAAATTTAACTCCTTTAACTACATATGATACATTGGGCCCCATTTATCAACGAGTTTCCATGCTGGAAACTCGTTTTTAAGTGTTAAATGGGACAAATTTCTATTCAACAAGGCTAATTGCGCTGCTAACTAGCAACGCTATTAGCCTTTCATTTTCCCTATACTGGTGCCCAGCAAAGTCTATTTAACAATGAGCGCTATTTCAGAAATAGCGCTCGCTTCCCTATACTGGCTTTGTCTGCCCTGAGCAGACGTTAGGACACTGCTGCAGCGGAGTCCGTCAGTGATCCGGCTCCCCCCTCCCGTAGCAATTCCGGCAAGCATCGCAGCAGCCGGGTTGCTATAGAAATCACTACCTACAGTGCACATGGGTTTGCCCATCTGCTAACAAATTGGCTGCTACAATCAGGTCTGAATTAGGCCCAGTCTTTGTTCATTTTACATGTTCAGTAGGTCCCTCACGGTCGACTCATGAGGTACTACTGCTGAACAACTCTGCAAGGCAGCTAAGTGGTCTTCTATTAACACGTTCCTGAGGTTTTATGCCTTTGATACCTTTGTGTCTCAGGTTGCTTTTTTTGGGCATTGGCTTCTCCCGTCACCACCCTTAGGTGAAACTGCTTTAGGACATCCCCAATGTAAGGACTGTGGCTTACTGTGGACACTGATGAAGAAAACAAGAGTTATGCTGCAAACAGGCTCTGGGTTTGATTATCTGTGCAGTTTGGGCCTGATTTAGAATTGTACACCAACCCAATGGCTTGTGTACAACTCCAATGGTAGGAGGACTGTGCATGAGCAGGACCCATTCTACGCATGTGCAGAATGGATCCTGTGTCTTTCATTGCAGGCAGTGCCCCCAAAACTGTAGGCTGATCAACAGGCTGCAGTTGTCTGTGGGTAGGCATAGGATGGCACTTGGCAGGTTTCCTGAAAATGGGGGTCTGTCAACCCCATTTTCTAGAAGCACCAAGGCTAGTGTCTGCCTTCTGACGCTGATTTACTGGCCTCAGTGAAGCAACCAATCCGTTTTGTTTCTGAGGCTATAGATAATCAGATAATCTTATTGTGTGTATCCAGGCACTGTTGAGTTTCCAGTTACGCTGCCTGATGTTTTAATGTGAATCTCATTTAAAAGGCAAACCAGTGTCTTGTGCTCTATCTACATGTAAGCCTTATGAACTATAGATGTCTATAAAGCTTTTTGCTGCTGATACAAGCATTTTCCTGTAGGAACATCTTCACATAGGCTTTTCTGTGTCTGTGATGTGTTCCAATTTTCCCTTTCAGAAACAGGAAATCAATACATGGCCTTATCTGGATGACATTCTTATGAAAGCAGCCCTAAGAACCACTATCACTTTGGTAAAGGTCCTTGGAGAGGGGAACAGTCTGATTTGGAGACGCATGAACAGGAAGTGATAGCACAAGGAATCTGAGAAACTGAGAATGCTGAGTTACAATAAGAATGTGTGAAGTAGAGTATAAAGTGTAAGTTTATTAGACTGGGAGTCTCCATTCTCTTGTGATGTTGATATGTGATGATCACAAACAAAAAATAAAAATTGCCACAGGACAGATAATACTAAACAGTGAAGGGGTTACTGCGCAAACACTTTTAGTACAATACAAATGTATCATTGTACAGGACAGTTGATGGGAAATGGAGTTGGACTTAACCCAGTTATGGAATAGTGATATCGGGGTACTAAAAAAAAGGTACGGCTCAGCCACTGCCAATAGGGTTCACTACTATCTGTGGACTGTACTATTGCAACGGGTATCGTTACAATAGTATATTATCCTTGAAATCAAATGACCAATAACCCTTGGCACCTGAGACCTTTTAGATGGATCTTTCATAGTTCTTGAATAATTCTCCGGCAGGGTCCACAGGATAACATTGGGATATGAGGCAGCTACAGCGGATTGGCACAAAACTATCAAAGTTTTTGGCCTCCCAGCATGCAATGGGCCCATCTCTATGTCCTCGCCTTCTGGCTCAGGTAAATCAGTTTTTTGTTTGGTGCAGTAGGAGCTGGACCATGGTAAATGGTCTGCTGGTTTTTAGCAGCCATAAGCTTTTTATTTCATTTTTATAGTTTTATTATTTTTATTGAGTGATCTTTCTAAAAAAGCGTCTTATACGTACCGTGGAGAGTCGCTCAAACAACTCCCTGCCGGGTCGTGACTACGCTTACCCCTGTGTACAGTGCTGTTTCGGTGGACATCTGTGTAAGGTGTACTAGCAAGCCCAGCAGACGTTACCAGGCCGTGGCCAGAGCACGGGGAGAAGGTAAGGCATTGGTTCCGCTTAGTAGGGGAAACGTGATATACAGCTGCACTGTTTTGGGATGGAGACTACCAAAACAGTGACTGACACGGCTGCCACCTCAGGTGCACCTGCGCCAGGCCTCAGGGAGCATAGGCTCCAGGGGTAGTATGAGGCCACGATCCCTAGGGTTAAGGGCAGCAGTGGGGAGTAAGATGCTCCCTTGGTCACCCCGCCCCCAGTTCATGACCAGTTTCCTCCAAGTTTCCCACCATGAACGGAGTTCCCGTTTCCGTCTGAGATGCTGCGTATCTAAAAGGACCCAGTCACAGCATAGGCATCTGTGTGCCTAGTGCATCAGTGTTCACTAATGGCGTCTGGATCCACTCAGCGTTCACTAACATTGATTGATCCTGGAAGCCGGGTGAAGTCTCCCTGTGTCCCACTCTCCGGCGCTGGGTGATACAGCACTAAGTCTCTATCTACCTTTGAGTATAAATAGTTGGATAAGTGCCTGATGCATATGAGTCTGTAAAACTATTACTGCTCTTTCTTTCACTGTGCGACTGAATAGTTAAACTCCTATATAAGGTAATGCAGTCATATTTTTCTCCTACATACTTGAAATGTATCTGTAGTTGATTATGTGCTCATATTGCTTATTCTACTAATGTATAACCTGTGACTGATTGCTGACTTTAGTATTTTCTGTTAGTTTCTGTATATTCCAATCCGCAATACTGGGGCAAAACAGGCAGGATCGGATTGTGTGTCACTTTAAAGTAATTGCAGTCACAAATTGTGTGGTAACACTGTATAGGTATGTGATTTATCATGTCTAAGAGACGCAAGGATGAGGATACACTCTCCACAGCAGCACCAACACTCATTTCATGTTTGAGTTGTAAAGCTGGGTTAACCTCTCAAGATCAGGTTCAAAATGGATTATATGCAAACTGTTTTAGTTTTCACCAAAGACTCTTCTTAAATAATCCAAGGCAGGAATATGTTCAAGGTAAGCTACTTTTGCACAGACATTATCCAGTATAGCTGAACAGATAATGCCAGCTCCTATACCAGGGATAGGTTACCCTGTTAACCCTTACATGCAACATTCCACCTGCGGTGGCAACAGAGCCTTTGTTAAAATTTAAAGCACCTGTGTTTAAACGTCCCAAAACAGTTAGGACTGAGTTTCCTGGGGCAGAACAGCTGAAAACCATTTTCTCTTTGCCTGGGGCAATCATATGACCAGACATGCTTCAGCTTGGATGGCAAAAGCAGTGGCAGCCTGGCCTGATGCATTGGAGGATGATCTTTCAACGGCATCTCGAGAGCAAAAATACCATATTGCACATATCAAACATGTGGCTAATTTTATGGAAGAAGCAGCTTTGGATATGGGTACAATTGCCTCTCAGGCATCAACCTCAGCAGTAGTAGCGCTCACAGAGCGGTTTGGCTACGTACATGGAAAGCTGACTCAGAATCCAAGAAGGTTCTGAAGTCTTTGCCTTTCACTGAAGATATTCTTTTTGGTAAAGAATTAAACAGTATTTTGGAGTCAGAAGCAGATTCCAAGAAAGTAAAGTTTCCTTCCACACACAAATCCAAGCCTAGATTTCCAGCTTTTCAGCCCTTTCGGACTCAAGGAAAAGCAAAAGGAAAGGGTTATGACAATCAGTCTCAATCTGACAAGTCTGGTAAGATTAAAAAGCATTGGCCTACCAGAGGACCGGCTTCCAAATCAGAAGATAAGCCAGCAGCCTGATGGTGCGGGCCTCCACCTGTGGGACCCCAGGGTGGGAGGCAAACGTCTTCAGTTTGCACAGATCTGGCAGCACTCTACCACAGATGCTTGGGTGCAAGAAGCAGTATCTCATGGTTATGCATTTGCTTTCGCTTTCAAGAAACACCCTCATAGGTTTTTTTTTTGTACCAGCCCATCTTCAGTGGAAACGAAGGCCAGGGCTTTTCAAGAGGCAGTTCAGAAGTTGCTTCAGTCAGGAGTGATAATTCCAGTTCCTCCCGCACAAGGTTTTTAGTCGAACCTGTTTCTAATCCAGAAGCCAAGTGGGTTGTTCCGGCCCATACTCAATTCCAAAGTGCTGAACAAGTACATTTGGGTGCCTCAGTTTCATATGGAGACTTTACGTTCTATTATTTTGGCCATGGAGCCAGAGGATTTTATAGTATCCCTGGATATCCAGGATGCTTACCTATATGTTACTATAGCACTGTCCAATCAGCGCTATCTCAAGTTTGCTATCCTCCAGCATCATTTTCAGTTTCAGGCCCTACCATTTGGACTGGCCACAGCTCCCAGAATATTCACCAAAATGATGGTGGTAATGGCATCTTATCTCCGTCAGCAGTGGATAAAGATTTTTCCATCCCTCGACGATTTATTAATTTTGGCACAATCTCAGGAATTGCTTCAGTGTCATCTGCATCAGACAATAGCTTGTTTACAGAGACACGGTTAGCTCATAAATTGGGCAAAATTGTCCCTGGTTCCATCACAACAGATGACTCATTTGGGGGCTGTGCTGGATTCAGGTCTTCAGAAAGTAATTCTGCCTCTGAACAAAATATCCAAAATTCAGTCAAGGATTCAGGAGCTGCTACACAGTCAAAGGGTATCCATTCACGCCGCAATGTGTGTGATGGGGTTGATGGTGTCGACATTTGACATGGTGGAGTATGCTCGGTTCCACTCAAGGCCTCTGCAACGTCTGATCCTTTCCAAATGGAATGGTTTTCATCAAACAATAAGAACGCAGATTATGGTCCTTCCTCTGGAAGTAAGGAAGTCATTAGCCTGGTAGCTACAGACATACCATCTGGACAAAGGAAGACCCTTTTGGATATCTGATTGGCATACGTTGTCAGAATTCCCCAGGCTTCAGGGCTGGGGAGCAGTGTCAGGAAGGAGTTGCTTCTAGGGGCAGTGGACCAAGGAAGAAAGTTGCCTGTCAAATATATTTGAACTTCGGGCCATATGTATGGCACTTATTCAGGCAAAGGACATCCTTCAGGGAAACCAGTCCAAATCCACTCAGACAATGCAACGGCAGTAGCGTACCTCAACCATCAGAGAGGAACTCGCAGCCACAATGCAATGGAGGAGGTAAATCACACATTAAAGTGGGCAGAACTTCATCATCCAGCCTTGTCTGCAGTGTTCATTCCTGGGAGTCCTAAACTGGCAAGTGGATTTTACAGTCGACACGCCATTCATTCAAACGAATGGGCTATAGCCCCAGCGGTATTCCAAATTCCGGTAGACAAATGGGGGTTACCAGAGATAGATCTCATGGCGTCACATCAGAACAAAGTTCCCGCGTATGGGTCAAGAACAAAGGATCCCAAAGCTATCTTTGTGGAAGCCCTGTCAGTGAGATGAGACTTTCGTCTGGCCTATGTGTTTCCACCAATCACCCTGTTACCCAGGGTGATGCGAAACAAGGAAAGGGTGCCGTGATACTAAGACATTGCCCAGAAGACATTGGTACACAGATCTGCAGAGGCTGTCGCTGGATGCTCCATTCCTACTCCTTCAACATTCAGATCTACTGCATCAGGGTCCTTGTTATCACAAGCACCTGGATCGACTGTCTTTGACAGAAAGGCTCTTGAGACTTCCATCCTGAAAACAAGTGGATTCTCACAACAGGTAATTCAAACAATGCTCAGAGCAAGGAAACCTTCCTCGGCTCGCATTTACCACTGAATATGGAAAGCCTATATTCAATGGTGCAGTGACCAAAAAATTGCCCCCAAGTCTTTCAGAGCTTCCAGAGTCCTAGCATTTCTTCAGACAGGTATGGACAAAGGTCTACGGGTGGCTTCCTTGAGAGTGCAAGTGTCAGCATGGACTGTATGGTTCCAATAGAATATTGCTAACCTACAGGATGTGCACACTTTTTTCAAGGGAATGCTGCACATTCAACCTCTTTTTGTTCCTCCTACAGTGCCTTGGGACATAGGTTTAGTCCTAAAGGCCCTTCAGGTTGCCCCATTTGAACCACTAAAACGAGTGGACCTTAAAATAGTGATGAGCGAGGTTCGGTTTTACTCGGTTCTCAAAACGGCATCTTATTGGCTATCCAAAACACGTGACATCCGTGAGCCAATAAGATGCCGTTTTGAGAACCGAGTAAAACCGAGTAAAACCGAATCCGCTCATCACTACCTTAAAATGGTTGACAGCTAAAGTTCTCTTTCTACTGGCTATTGCTTCAGCTAGAAGAGTTTCAGATTTAGGGGCTTTGTTATGTCACCCTCCTTTTCTGATTTTTTTTTTTTAATCCAGATAGAGCGGTTCTCAGAACCAAATCTGGGTATCTTCCTAAGGTGGTGTCTAAATTCCATCTTTACAAAGAAATTGTAGTACCGGCCTTCCACGATCTGAACCTTTCTGCAGGAGATGCATCATTGGACGTAGTCTGTGCTTTAAGGATCTACGTGGATCATACCACTGCCATCAGAAAAACACTCTTCATTCTCTAGGATTTCACAAGAAAGGATGGCCTGCTGATAGATAAGCAGACACTGGCAAGTTGGCTTCGGATGACGATTTCAGAAAAATAATCTCAAACTGATCTCCCTGTTCTGGCTAATGTCTCTGCTCACTCTATTCGTAAGGTAGGTCCATCATGGGCAGCACAACGTGGTGCTTCAGCAGAACAGATATGTAAAGCAGCCACATGGTCTTCCATTAAAACATTCATTAGACATTATACCTTTGCCTCTCAGGATGCTGAATTCGGGTGAAGGATTTCTCCTGTCCAATCCGGAGAGTCCCCACCACTAAATTGCTTTGGGACATCCCAATGTTATCCTGTGGACCCTGCCGGAGAAATAATCGTTATGGTAGACTTATCATTGATATCGCTATTTCTTCTAAGTCCACAGGGATCCCACCCTCACCTCTTCCTTCTTGTACGGAAGAGAGTGCATGTGTGTTCTTCTTGCCTGATTAGAGTTCTCTATGATGCTCCTGCCTTGAGCTTTGGAAAAACAATTGATTTGCCTGAGCCCACAGTTGGGGTTATAGGGACGTTGCATAGGGCTGTTGCATAGGGCTGTTGCATGCTGGGAGGCCGAAAGCTTTGACCGTTTGGTGCCAATCTTCTGTCGCTACTTCATATCCCAATGTTATCCTGTGGAACTTACCTTTGTTAAAACTCTTTCTGCGAGGTACACTGGGCTCCACAAGGATTGGACAATGGGGTTTAGAGTAGGATCTTGATCCGAGGCACCAACAGGCTCAAAGCTTTGACTATTCCCAGAATGCCTAGCGCCGCCTCCTATATCACCCCGCCTCCCTGCACAGGATCTCAGTTTTTAGTTAACCAGTCCAATGCAGTAGCAGGAAAAGAGACGACAACGGTTAGTAGCCACATACACCACACTCTCACGACAGGAGAAGTGTCGGCAGCTAATGCCATACCAACCCAAAGAAGCTAAGTGCGTCAGGGTGGGCGCCTTGTGGAGCCCAGTGTACCTCGCGGAAAAAGTTAACAAAGGTAAGTTCTTACCATAAATCTCGTTTTCTGCTGCGGGGTACACTGGGCTCCACAAGGATTGGACAATGGGGATATCCTAAAGCAGTTTCTTAGGGGAGGGTACGCACTGTAGCAGGCACAAGAACCCGGCGTCCAAAGGAAGCATCCTGGGAAGCAGCAGTATCGAAGGCATAGAACCTTATGAACGTGTTCCCTGAGAACCACGTAGCCGCCTTGCACAATTGATCAAGGGTCGCACCACGTTGGGCCGCCCAAGAAGGTCCAACAGACCTAGTAGAATGGGCCGTAATGTGATCAGGAGCAGAGAGACCAGCCTTCAAATAAGCATGTGCAATCACCATTCTAATCCATCTGGCCAGGGCCTGCTTGTGAGCAGGCCAGCCACGTTTGTGAAATCCAAACAAAACAAAGAGAATCAGATTTCTCTAACGTCCTAGTGGATGCTGGGGACTCCGTCAGGACCATGGGGGATAGCGGGCTCCGCAGGAGACAGGGCACATCTAAAAAGCTTTTTAGGTCACATGGTGTGTACTGGCTCCTCCCCCTATGACCCTCCTCCAAGCCTCAGTTAGGTTTTTGTGCCCGTCCGAGAAGGGTGCAAACTGGATGGCTCTCTTAAGGAGCTGTTTAGTAAAGTTTTTTTTTAGGTTTCTAATCAGTGATTCCTGCTGGCGACAGGATCACTGCAACGAGGGACTTAGGGGAGAGACTTGCAACTCACCTGCGTGCAGGAGGATTGAAGTTTTAGGCTACTGGACACTGAGCTCCAGAGGGAGTCGGAACACAGGTCAGCCTGGGGTTCGTCCCGGAGCCGCGCCGCCGATCCCCCTTACAGACGCTGAAGAAAGACGGCGGAACGGAGGTCCGGAAACAGGCGGCAGAAGACTTCACAGTCTTCAGAGAGGTAGCGCACAGCACTGCAGCTGTGCGCCATTGTTGCTACACGGCTCACTGACACGGTCACGGAGGGTGCAGGGCGCTGCTGGGGGCGCCCTGGGCAGCAATATAAATACCTATTTGGCAAATAAATACATCACATATAGCCATTAAGGCTATATGTATGTATTTAACCCAGGCCAGTTTTCCTAATAACCGGGAGAAAAGCCCGCCGTGAAAGGGGCGGAGCTTATTCTCCTCAGCACTCAGCGCCATTTTCCTGACCAGCTCCGCTGGTGAGGAAGGCTCCCACTCTCCCCTGCACTACAGAAACAGGGTTAAAGAGAAGGGGGGCATAAATTGGCGATATAATTATATATTAAGAGCCCATATATAGAAACAACACCTTCTAGGGTTGTTATATACATTATGGCGCTTTTGGTGTGTGCTGGCAAACTCTCCCTCTGTCTCCCCAAAGGGCTAGTGGGTCCTGTCCTCTATCAGAGCATTCCCTGTATGTGTGTGCTGTAGGTCGGTACGTGTGTGTCGACATGTATGAGGAAAATGTTGGTGAGGAGACGGAGAAAATTGCCTGTAATGGTGATGTCACTCTCTAGGGAGTCGACACCAGAATGGATGGCTTACTTATGGAATTACGTGATAATGTCAACACGCTGCAAGCCGGTTGACGACATGAGACAGCCGGCGGACAAATTAGACGTATTTTTCCTTTAGGGCCACAAGTTACATGTTAAGGGCAATGAAGGAGGTGTTACGTATTTCTGATACCACAAGTACCACAAATAAGGGTATTTTGTAGGGTGGGAATAAACTACTTGTAGTTTTGCCTGAATCAGATAAATTAAATGAAGTGTGTGATGATACGTGGGGTTCCTCCGACAGAAAGTTATGGGCGGTATACCCTTTTTCCCGCCAGTAGTAAGGGCGAGTTGGAAAACACACCTTAGGGTGGACAAGGCGCTCACACGCATATAAAAAACATGGCGTTACCGTTTCCAGATACGGCCGCCCTCAAGGAGCCAGCTGATAGGAAGCTGAAAAATATCATAACAGTATATACACACATACTGGTGTTATACTACGACCAGCAATCGCCTCAGCCTGGATGTGCAGCGCTGAGGGGGCTTGGTCGGATTTCCTGACTGAAAATTTTGATACCCTTGACAGGGACAGGATTTTATTGTCTATAGAGCATTTTAGGGATGCATTTCTATATATGTGTGATGCGCAGAGGCATATTTGCATTCTGGCATCAAAGAGTAAATGTGATGTACATATCTGCCAGACGAAGACACGACAGTGGTCAGGTGAGGCAGATTCCAGACGGCATATGGAAGTATTGCCGTATAAAGGGGCGGTCCATTGGACCTGGTGGCCATGGCAACAGCTGAAAAATCCACTTTTTGTTACCCCGAGTCACATATTGGCAGAAAAGGACACAGTCTTTTCAGTCTCAGTCCTTTCGTCCCCATACGGGCAGGCGGGCGAAGGCCAGTCATATCTGCCCAGGGGGAGAGGAAAGGGAAGAAGACTGCAGCAAGCAGCTCATTCCCAGGAACAGAAGCTCCTCACGGCTTCTGCCAAGTCCGCAGCATAACGCTGGGGCCGTACAAGCGGACTCAGGTGCGGTAGGGGGTCATCTCAAGAGTTTCAGCAACACTCGCAAGGGAACTCCGGGATCCTACATGTAATATCCCAGGTGTACATTGGAAATTCGAGACGTCTCCCCCTCACACAATTCACAGGCTGTATTCCCAGCAGGTGATAATCAAAGTACCCTTCTTACAACAAGGAAGGGGGTAGTATTCCACACTATATTGTGGTACTGAAGCCAACCGGCTCGGTGAGATCTGAAATATTTGAACACTTACATACAAGCGTTCAAATCAAGATGGAGTCACTCGGAGCAGTGATAGCGAACCAGGAAGAAGGGGACGATATGATGTCACTGAATATCAGGGACGTTTACCTACAGGTCCAAATTTGCCCTTCTCACCAAGGGTACTTCAGGTTCCTGGTACAGAACTGTCACTATCAGTTCAGACGCTGCCGTTTGGATGGTCCACGGCGCCCCGGGTCTTTACCAAGGTAATGGCCGGAATGATGATTTTTCTTAAAAGAAACATGGACGCTTTCCTGATAAGGGCAAGGTCCAGAGAACAGTTGGAGGTCGGAGTAGCACTATATTAAGTAGTTCTACGACAGCACGAGTGGATTCTAAATATTCCAAAATCGCAGCTTTTTCCGACGACACGTCTACTGTTCCTAGGGAAGATTCTGGACACAGTCCAGAAAAACGTGTTTCTCCCAGTGGAGAAAACCAGGGAGTTATCCGAGCTAATCAGGATCCTCCTAAAACCAGGAAAAGTGTCAGTGCATCATTGCACAAGAGTCCTGGTAAAAATGGTGGCTTATTACGAAGCAATTCCATTCGGCAGATTTCCCGCAAGAACTCTTCAGTGGGATCTGCTGGACAAATGGTCCGGATCGCATCCTCAGATGCATCAGCGGATAACCCTATATCCAAGGAAAAGGGTGTCTCTCCTGTGGTGATTACAGAGTGCTCATCTTCTAGAGGGCCGCAGATTCGGCATTCAGGATTGGATGCCGGTGACCACGGAGGCCAGCCTGAGAGGCTGGGGAACAGTCACACAGGGAAAAAATTTCCAGGGAAGTGTGATTAAGTCTGGAGAATTCTCTCCGCATAAATAAGCTTAGAGCAAATTTATAATGCTCTAAACTTAGCTAGACCTCTGCTTCAAGGTCAGCCGGTATTGATCCAGTGGGATAACATCACGGCAGTCGCCCACGTAAACAGAAGGGCGGCACAAGAAGCAGGAGGGCAGTGAAAACTGCAAGGATTTTTCGCTAGGCGGAAAATCATGTGATAGCACTGTCAGCAGTGTTCTTTCCGGGAGTGGACGACTGGGAAGCAGACTTCCTCAGCAGGCATGACCTCCACCCGGGAGAGTGGAAACTTCATAGGGAAGTTTTTCAACATGATTGTGGACCGTTGGCAAAGACCAAAGGTGGACATGATGGCGTCCCGCCCGAACAAAAACGGGACAGGTATTCCGCCAGGTCATGAGACCTTCAGGCGATAGCTGTGGATGTTCTGGTAACACCGTGGGTGCACCAGTCTGTGTATGTGTTCCCTCCTCTGTTTCTCATAACCAGGGTATTGAGAATTATAAGACATAGAGGAGTATGAACTATACTAGTGGCTCCGGATTGGCCAAGAGGGACTTGGTACCCGGAACTTCAAGAAATGCTCACAGAGGACTAAGGGCCTGGGGAGCTAAGAAGGGACTTGATTCAGCAAGTACCATGTCTATTCCAAGACTTACCGCGGCTGCGTTTGACGGCATGGCGGTTGAATGCCGGATCCTGAGGGGAAAAGGCATTCCATAAGAGGTCATACCTACCCTGGTCAAAGCCAGGAAGGAGGTGACCGCACAACGTCATCACCACATGTGGTGAAAATATGTTGCGTGGGTGAGGCCAGGAAGGCTCCACGACGGAAATTCAACTAGGTCGATTTCTACACTTCCTGAAAACAGGAGTGTTTTGGACCTCAAATTGGGGTTCATTAACATTTAAATTTCGGCCCTGTAGATTTTCTTCCAGAAAGAATTGACTTCAGTTCCTGAAGTCCAGATTGTAAAGGATGTATTGCATATACAGCTTTTTTGTGCCCCTAGGGGCACCGTGAGATCTATACATAGTGTTGGGATTTCTTAAAATCATATTGGTTTGAACCGCTCAAATCTGTGGATTTGAAATATCTCACATGGAAAGTGACCATGCTGTTGACAAATATCTCACATGGGAAGTGACCATGTTGTTAGCCCTGGCCTCGGCCAGGCGATTGTCAGAATGGGCGGCTTTGTCTTACAAAAGCCCATATTAAAATTTTCCATTTGAACAGGACAGAACTGGGACTCGTCTCCAGTTTCTTCATGAAGGGGTGTCAGCGTTTTCACCTGAAACAACCTCTTGTGGTGCCTGCGGCTACTAGGGACTTGGAGGACTCCAAGTTACTAGACGTGGTCAGGGCCCTAAAAATATATATATATATATATAATTAGGACGGCTGGAGTCAGAAAGTCTGACTTGCTGTTTATACTGTATACACCCAACAAGCTGGGTGCTCATGCTTCTAAGCAGTCTATTGCACGCTGGATTTGTAGTACAATTCAGCTTGCACATTCTGTGGCAGGCCTGCCACAGACGAAATATGTAGATGCCCATTCCACAAGGAAGGTGGGCTCATCCTGGGCGGCTGCCCGAGGAGTCTCGGCATTACAACTTTGCCGAGCAGCTACGTGGTCAGGGGAGAACACGTTTGTAAAATTTTACAAATTTTGATACTCTGGCTAAGGAGGACCTGGAGTTCTCTCATTCGGTGCTGCAGAGTCATCCGCACTCTCCCGCCCGTTTGGGAGCTTTGGTATAATCCCCATGGTCCTGACGGAGTCCCCAGCATCCACTAGGACGTTAGAGAAAATAAGAATTTACTTACCGATAATTCTATTTCTCGTAGTCCGTAGTGGATGCTGGGCGCCCATCCCAAGTGCGGATTGTCTGCAATGCTTGTACATAGTTATTGTTACAAAAATCGGGTTATTACTATTGTTGTGAGCCATCTTTTCGGAGGCTACTTCGTTTTGTTATCATACTGTTAACTGGGTTCAGATCACAAGTTGTACGGTGTGATTGGTGTGGCTGGTATGAGTCTTACCCGGGATTCAAGATCCTTCCTTATTGTGTACGCTCGTCCGGGCACAGTACCTAACTGAGGCTTGGAGGAGGGTCATAGGGGGAGGAGCCAGTACACACCATGTGACCTAAAAAGCTTTTTAGATGTGCCCTGTCTCCTGCGGAGCCCGCTATCCCCCATGGTCCTGACGGAGTCCCCAGCATCCACTACGGACTACGAGAAATAGAATTATCGGTAAGTAAATTCTTATTTTTCGAATAGCAGTTCTTTTCACATAGATACGGAGAGCCCGTACCACATCCAAAGACCGCTCTTTGGGAGACAAATCAGGAGAGAGAAAGGCCGGAACCACAATCTCCTGATTAAGGTGGAACGAAGAAACCACCTTAGGTAAATATCCGGGACGAGTCCTAAGAACCGCCCTGTCACTGTGAAAAATCAGATATGGGAAACTACAAGACAAGGCACCCAGATCCGACACTCTTCTAGCAGAGGCAATAGCCAGCAAGAACACCACCTTAAGGGAAAGCCACGTAAGGTCAGCTGAACCAAGAGGGTCAAATGGAGGCTCCTGCAACGCCTCCAAAACCACCGACAAGTCCCAAGGAGCCACATGCGGGACATAGGGAAGTTGGATACGCAACACACCCTGAGTGAAAGTATGAACATCAGATAAAGTCGCAATTTTTCTCTGAAACCACACCGACAAGGCAGAAATATGAACCTTGAGGGAGGCCAGATGCAGGCCTAAATCCAGGCCTTGCTGCAGAAAAGCCAAAAGTTTGGCTGTACTAAACTTGGAAGAGTCATAATTGTTAGATGCGCACTAAAGTAGAAATGCCAGACCCTATGATAAATCCGAGCAGAAGCCGGTTTCCAGGCCCGCAACATAGCTTTAATGACCCCTTCAGAAAACCCTTTAGCCCTCAAGACGGAAACTTCAAGAGCCACGCCATCAAAGACGGCCGGGCTAGGTCCTGGTAGACACAGGGGCCCTGAACGAGGAGGTCTGGGCGTTGTGGAAGTAGAATTGGACGCTCTGACGATAGGCCCTGCAGGTCTGAGAACCAGTGTCGTCTGGACCACGCTGGAGCTATGAGAAGCAGATTTCCTTTTTCTTGCTTGAACTTCCGAATTACCCTGGGCAGGAGTGACACCGGAAGGAACACATACGACAGCCGAAACCTCCACGGCACCGCCAGCGCATCCACGAATGCTGCTTGAGGATCCCTTGTCCTTGCTTCGAAGACCGGAACCTTGTGATTGTGTCGAGACGCCATCAGATCCACGTCTGGAAAACCCCACTTTTCCACGAGGAGTTGAAACACTTCTAGATGGAGGCCCCATTCGCCAGCATGCACGTCCTGACGACTGAGAAAGTCCGCTTCCCAATTCAGGACTCCCGGAATGAATATTGCCGATATGGCCGGTAGATGGCGTTCCGCACAACGTAGAATCAGTGAGACTTCCTTCAGTGCCGCCTTGATGATTTATGTAAGCCACTGTAGTGGCATTGTCCGACTGTACTTGAACAGGACGGTTCTGAATGAAATGCTGGGCCAGGTTCAACGCATTGAAGACCGCCCGCAATTCCAGAATGTTGATCGAGAGGAGAGATTCCTCCTTGGTCCACCGACCCAGAAGGGAGTGTTGCTCCAGCACCGCGCCCCAACCTCTTAGAATGGCATCTGTCGTCAACAGGACCCAGTTGGATATCCAGAAGGGACGACCCCTGCACAATTGTTGGTCCTGGAGCCACCAGTGTAGCGACAGACGGACCTCCGGAGTCAAGAAGATCATTTGAGATCTGATCCGGTGAGGCAGGCCGTCCCACTTGGCTAGAATCAGCCTCTGGAGGGGGCGAGAATGGAATTGAGCATACTCCACCATGTCGAATGCTGATACATTCGGCAATGCAGGTGCTGGGCCTAATGGTATCGACACTTGCGGACGAGAAAGGAAGCAACGAATCCTGTCCTGAATCTTCAGGACTTTCTCCTGAGACAAGAACAACCTCTGGTTGCGAGTGTCCAACAGCGCTCCCAGGTGCACCATGCTCTGAGCAGGGACCAGGGAGGATTTCTTCCAGTTGATGAGCCACCCGTGGGCTTGTAGAAACCGGACCGTCATATCCAGATGACGCAGGAGAAGATCTGGGGAATTTGCCAGGATTAACAAGTCATCCAGATACGGCAGTATCCTGACCCCTTGATGGCGGAGTACCACCGTCAACACCGCCATAACTTTGGTGAAGACTCGCGGAGCCGTTGTTAAACCAAAAGGTAACGCCTGAAACTGGTAATGTAGGTTGCCAATAGCGAATCTCAGGTATTGTTGATGTGACACTGCTATAGGAATATGCAGGTAAGCATCCTGTATGTCCAGGGAGACCATGTAGTCTCCAGGTTCCAAGGCCAGAACTATAGAACGAAGTGTTTCCATACGGAACTTGGAAACCTTCACAAACCTGTTCAATGCCTTGAGGTTGAGAATGGGCCGGGAGCACCCATTTCGTTTAGCGGAGAATAGTACCCCCGGCCCCTCTGAGCAAGAGGCACCTATACTACGACTCCTGTACCCAGGAGGGTCTGTACCACCGAGTGTAGAGTTTTTGCCTTTGTCTGGTCCAAAGGGACGTCTGTCTGGCAAAATCGATGAGGGGGTCGGTATTTGAAGGCTATGGCGTAACCTCGTGTGATGACTTCCCGTAACCAGGCATCTGAAGTGGTCTTCAACCATTCCTGGGTATACCCTAGAAGCCGGCCCCCCACCCTGGGATCTCCCAGGGAGAGGCCCGCCCCGTCATGCGGCAGGCTTATCGGTCTTGGCAGCTGGCTGACGGGCAGCCCAGGCTTCTTTGGGCTTCGGCTTATTAGGTTTGGAAGTGCAGGCCTGCTTATGGTACGCCTGACCTTTTGCTTTACCTGAAGGACGAAAGGACGTACCTTTAGCCTTCGAAACAGAAGGAGCGGTATTAGGCAGACAGGCAGTTTTGGCAGTAGCCAAGTCAGCCACAATCTTATTTTAGTCCTCCCCAAACAGAATATCTCCCTTGAAAGGGAGTACCTCCAGGGTTTTTCTATAGTCCAGATCCACAGACCAGGATCTCAGCCACAATATCCGGCGAGCAAGGACTGACGTGGTAGAGGCCTTGGCTGCTAGGATACCGGCATCAGAAGCCGCCTCTTTAATATATCGAGAAGCTGTGACAATATATGACAAGCACTGTCTAGCATGGTCAGAGGAGATTTCAGCTTCTAACTCCAAGGCCCGTGCTTCAATAGCCTCTGCAGCCCATGTAGCTGCAATAGTGGGCCTTTGTGCAGCACCCGCGAGGGTGTAAATCGCTTTCAGACAACCCTCCACACGTTTATCTGTAGGCTCTTTTAGAGACGTGACGGTAATGACAGGTAGAGCTGAGGAAACCACCATCCTAGCCACATGTGAATCTACTGGAGGAGGCGTTTCCCAATTCATAGACAGCTCTGGCGCGAGGGGATAGCGAGCCAGCATCTTCTTTTGAGGCACAAACTGCGTACCCGGGTTTTCCCAGGGTTCCTGACGTATATCCACTAGGTGGTCCGAGTGAGGTAAAACTTGCTTAACCACCTTCTGACGCTAGAACCTATCTGGTTTCTTAGGAGGGACGGATGACTCGGGATCATCCGTAATCTGCAGAATTAACTTAATAGCCTCCATAAAATCAGGAACATCCACATGTGAACTACCCTCCCCATCAGCCGTATCTGAGTCAGAACCTGAGGGGTCAGTATATGTGCCGTCTTCATCAGACGAGGTGTCAGTGACAGCAGTGGATTGTGAGGAGCTAAGCGCTCGCTTAGAGGACCTCTTGGACTTAGGCAAGCGTTGGTCAGACTTTTTAGTAGTCAAGGACTGGTTCAACTTCTTTAATTGAGCAGATAAATCGTCCACCCACGGCGGGTTAGCTGCAGGGACCATATACGGTTGTACCGGCATTGGGGGTCCCACAGGGGGAGTTAGTTTATGAACTAGCGTATGCAGAAGCGTGGAAAAAGCGGCCCACGGTGGGTCAGTATGTGCCTCTGTTTCCACAGTCCCACTGGGGGGCAAGGAGCCCCAGAACCAGAGCCCACAGCTGCTATATTCTCCTCATATGGCCCCGTGGAGTCAGCAACACCGGCAGTGTGTTCAGCCCCAGAACCGTTACCCTCAGAAGCAGACATGATATAACTTGCAGTATGAGGTTAACACAGTACAATTATCAGCAGCACTATACCTCTGAACCCAAACCCCTGCGCAGTGTAGTCAGCACTAGCAGAGATAAAGGAGAGATATGGTGACTAAATCACAGAGAAAAATACGTAATACAGTATATCTTTGTGAAAATCCTATATTAGATAAAACCTGACGCACCAAGCCCCCTCAGGGATAGCAGGTTGAGTGAAAGACAAGAAATGGACACAACTCAGCTATCAAATGCACACACAGGAAGTCACAGTTTGTACAATGCAGAGGTTATTACTGACAATAATACTGCACTGGACTAGCTTACACAGCTATATAACAATAGATATAACAGTACACAGTAAGAACTGTATGTATATCACAGGGTAATTGTACTATAAAACCCTAAGTGCACTCTTTCTTAACTATCACTGTCTAAAAAGGCAGGTAGAATACTTAAGTGTCATGTAAAGGCACAGCGCTGACAACCAGGCGGCTTTGCCCAAGCAGTCTCAGGAACAGTGAGCTGAGGGATAATGGCGCTGCAGACACTGACAGGGAGTGAGGAAAAGACAGATATGCAGCTCCAGGGCGGGAACACTTGCTAGAAATGGCGCCGAGGGGCTTCAGGTCTAAGCCTTATCCCCTCTGCTGGCAAAACCACCAGGTACTGTGGGCGATATATACGTTATGGTAAGAACTTACCGTTGATGACGTGATTTCTCTTATGTCCACAGGGATATTGTCGAGCGACAGCGAAAATGGCACCAACGCGGTCACGAGCTTTCTGGCCTCCCAGGATGCATTGGGGCCTCCACTATATAGACCCGCCCACTGACTCAGTCAGATCCGTTCGATCCACAGCGATTTTAGGCAGGAACATTAGGTAGAGACCTGTACAGGCGATAAGAACACACATGCACACCCTTCCATACAAGAAGGAAGAGGTTTAGTGATTGTCTAGATCCTCAAATCAGATGCGTCAGGGTGGGATCCCTGTGGACATAAGAGAAATCACGTTATCAACGGTAAGTTCTTACCATAACGTATATTTCTCTGGCTGGGTCCACAGGATTATCCACAGGATAACATTGGGATTGCCAAAGCCATTTTAGTGGTGGGGACGCTCCTGATTGCACAGGAGGACCTTTCGCCCGAAGTCTGCATCATGAGAGGCAAAAGTATCCAAGGCATAATGTCCGATGAATGTGTTTATGGAAGACCATGTGGCTGCCCTACATATCTGTTCTGCTGAAGCACCCTGCTGTGCTGCCCAAGAAGGATCTACCTTACGTGTAGAGTGTGCAGAGACATTAGCCGGAATAGGGAGATCTGCATGAGAATAAACTTCTTATATTACCATTCGGAGCCATCTCGCCAGCGTCTGTTTACTAGCAGGCCAACCTCTCCTATGGAATCCGTAGAGGATGAATAGAGAATCTGTTTTCCTGATGGCACTAGTACGATCTATGTAGATTCTTAAAGCCCGGACCATGTCCAGCGACGCTTCTCCCGCAGATAGTCCCGATATCTGAAAAGCTGGGACTACAATTTCTTCATTCAGGTGAAACTTTGATACCACCTTTGGAAGATAGCTAGATCTCGTTCTGAGAACTGCTCTGTCTGGAAAAAAACTTAGGAAAGGAGACTTCCATGATAATGCTCCTAAATCTGACACTCTTCTGGCTGACGCCATTGCCAGTAAAAAAAGAACTTAAGATCTGCTCTCTCAAGTGGTTCAAACAAAGGACCCTGGAGAAATTTAAGAACTAAATTCAAATCCCAGGGAGCTGCAGGAGGAACAAATGGAGGTTGAATATGTACTACTCCTTGGAAAAATGTACGTACATCCTGTAAATCAGCAATCTTCTGCTGAAACCATACAGTAAACGCAGAGACTTGCACCCTCAAGGAAGCAACTTTCAACCCTTTATCCAATCCTGCCTGAAGGAAATCCAAAATACTTTAAAAGATCTCGGATTGTAATTTTTTCCAGTACACCAGTGAATATAGGCTTGCCATATTCTATGATACACACGGGCCGAAGAAATACCATATACAAAGTTCAAGCCCTTCTCTACACACTCGGCGCAGCACACAGAAATACGTCCCTTAATTTCTTTCTTTGGATGTCAGTCTTCCTCCTCGCACTTCTTCTAGTGAAAAGTCTCTGATCCGTAAGCTCCGAAAAAATATGAAAAACAAAAACAACCACCAATGTGTAGTTCCTTCTTATTTGCAAATAGTCTCTGTGTAAAATGTCTCTATAGTAAGATCAAAACTTCTGCGTACCAAGACTATTATAAACAAATATCAATATATGGCTTAAAGGTATCTTTTATCCTCTTTTTCCTTTAGACTCGTGTTAACTTCACCACATAGTGTAACAACTTGAAAAACATGTTTGAGTAAAGGATAGTCCAGTTGGGAACGTACCCCAAAACTCACACAATAAGTGCAGACCGTAAACACATCTGGGTATCTTTGGGGTATAATGCACTGCGTACCCGAACTCACAATGTATGACGTGGGATAACTCTTATAAAGGTATCTTTCGAAGACAGTGATTCAGTGTTCCTTTCTCCACTCAGAAATCTTATGTGCTCAGTGTAAATATATTAAAAAAAAAAAATGCAATTTTTGTGCAGTATATTTTGGTAAGTTGATTTGAAGAAAATAATAAGTGCTCGAAAAGTATGTCCTTCACCACTTTCCTTTGTATGAAGGATTCACCGCGAGGTGTGAAGAAGAAAGAGACAAATTTGTCAAAAATAGAGGGAGTCAACTGGGATGCGTACCCCAAAACTCACACAGGAAATGCTGATTATAAACACATCTGGGTATCTTTAAATCAATTCATATGGCGTACCCGGACTCTCACTGTGAACTATGTGATGATTCTCATAAAGGTATCTTTAGAGGCCAGGTTGTTCTCATCCAATAGATTTTCAACCATTAATATAGACGCTCAGGAAAAGAAAGGAAATAAAACAGGAAAGGAAAAATGTGTAGTAGGTTCTAAAATCAAAAGGTGAACTTAATGATGTTGCTCAAACTGAAGCGTACCCCACTCACACTAATCGGAAGTGATATATACACATCAAGGTATCTTTAGGTGTTCTTATGTTGAAAAAATGCATTCAAACCGGAAATAAGTGCCCAAAAGAGAAGCTGGTCATAGGGGAATGCGTACCACAACACTCACAGGAACAGTGAAAGAATCAAGCATATCATGGTATCTTTAACATGTGTAGTTTCCACATATATCTCGTACCCCGACTCACACTCTGTAGTGAAATGCTGCTCCTATCAAGGTATCTTTTCCAAATGGTCAGTGGAATGCCCCCTTCTCCAATTTATATCCTCCAAAACAGCATGTATCCACCATTTGTTCCATAAAAAGCAATGATTTATTTGAACAAAACAATTAAAAGGTCCAGTCAGAAAAACAACTGTCCAAATAAAAAACAAAAAATAAAAGATTTTCCAGATAAAATAGATGTTGGCTACTCACACTCCTGATGGCAGTATCAACGCGTTTCGGTCATGTGACCTTTATCAAGATAATGTGGAGTGTGCAGGAGCCAAATATTTAAACTAAGAGTATCCAATGAAATTACAGGAAATGACATCATGTAATTAATACAAATGTGTCTAAAAATCACATTTCTGTATAAACAAATCCTAATTGATCATAAGATCTATTTAGCTCAAATAGAGATATTGTCCATATTTTTATAAACAGCCCCCTTGGGCAACATTCAATCACTTAAAACTTATCCTAATCGTCTAATTACATTGGCCGGAAGTACCCGGCCGCCAGGCCTGCTGGGAAATGTAGTCCGTTTCTTAATGTCCAAACTGGTTTAGCAGTACTACATGACCAGAAGTAGCATTGCGCCGCTACACGCAACCGACCTCCGGGGCTGATGGGAAGTGTAGTTCCTCTGTACTCTGCATAGTTTCACCGCTTCACATCCGATGGCTGATTCCGTGACCGGAAATGACGTCGCGCGACCGCAGATGATCGACTTCCGGGGGCTGATGGGAAACGTAGTTCTCTAATGTTCTATGTGGTTCCACAAGCAGGAAGTCATGCCTTACACGCCGGCGGAAGTGACGATCTCTGGTCAGATGTGGGAAATGTAGTCCACAGATTTGCGGAACACATGGTCCAAATGTCACATGCAAGAAATGGTCCAATCGGATCATACAACATTTGTAGTCCAGAACAAAGTGCATCACGGGATGTGTAGTAAATTTGTGTGATTTTCTAAAACAAAACAAAACATCAGTATAATGCAGATTTATCACTTAAGTATAGAGTAATCCCCTTTTCTTATACTGCATGTTACTTTTCCTATTTGGAAAAAAATAAGATTTTACTCACCGGTAAATCTATTTCTCGTAGTCCGTAGTGGATGCTGGGAACTCCGTAAGGACCATGGGGAATAGCGGCTCCGCAGGAGACTGGGCACAACTAAAGAAAGCTTTAGGTCACCTGGTGTGCACTGGCTCCTCCCACTATGACCCTCCTCCAAGCCTCAGTTAGGACACTGTGCCCGGACGAGCCGACATAATAAGGAAGGATTTTGAATCCCGGGTAAGACTCATACCAGCCACACCAATCACACCGTATAACTCGTGATACTATACCCAGTTAACAGTATGAATATAACTGAGCCTCTCAACAGATGGCTCAACAATAACCCTTTAGTTAGGCAATAACTATATACAAGTATTGCAGACAATCCGCACTTGGGATGGGCGCCCAGCATCCACTACGGACTACGAGAAATAGATTTACCGGTGAGTAAAATCTTATTTTCTCTGACGTCCTAGTGGATGCTGGGAACTCCGTAAGGACCATGGGGATTATACCAAAGCTCCCAAACGGGCGGGAGAGTGCGGATGACTCTGCAGCACCGAATGAGAGAACTCCAGGTCCTCCTCAGCCAGGGTATCAATTTTGTAGAATTTAGCAAACGTGTTTGCCCCTGACCAAGTTGCAGCTCGGCAAAGTTGGAAAGCCGAGACCCCTCGGGTAGCTGCCCATGATGAGCCCACCTTCCTTGTGGAATGGGCTTTTACAGATTTTGGCTGCGGTAGTCCAGCCGCAGAATGCGCCAGCTGAATTGTGCTACAAATCCAGCGAGCAATAGTCTGCTTAGAAGCAGGAGCACCCAGTTTGCTGGGTGCATACAGGATAAACAGCGAGTCAGTTCTCCTGACTCTAGCCGTCCTGGAAACATAATTTTTCAAGGCCCTGACTACGTCCAGTAACTTGGAATCCTCCAAGTCCCTAGTAGCCGCAGGCACTACAATAGGTTGGTTCAAGTGAAAAGCTGATACCACCTTAGGGAGAAACTGGGGACGAGTCCTCAATTCTGCCCTATCCATATGGAAAATCAGATAAGGACTTTTATATGTCAAAGCCGCCAATTCTGAGACACGCCTGGCCGAAGCCAAGGCCAATAACATGACCACTTTCCGCGTGAGATATTTTAGATCCACGGTTTTTAGTGGCTCACACCAATGTGATTTTAAGAAACTCAACACCACGTTGAGAACCCAAGGTGCCACCGGAGGCACAACCGGGGGCTGAATATGCAGCACTCCTTTTACAATGTCTGAACTTCAGGTACTGAAGCTAGTTCTTTCTGGAAGAAAATCGACAGAGCCGAGATCTGTACCTTAATGGAGCCTAATTTTAGGCCCATAGACACTCCTGCTTGTAGGAAATGCAGAAATCGACCTAGTTGAAATTCCTCTGTTGGGGCCTTTTTTGGCCTCACACCAAGCAACATATTTTCGCCATATGCGGTGATAATGTTTTGCAGTTACATCTTTCCTGGCTTGAATCAGCGTAGGAATGACTTCCTCCGGAATGCCCTTTTCCTTCAGGATCCGGCGTTCAACCGCCATGCCGTCAAAACGTAGCCGCGGTAAGTCTTGGAACAGACAGGGCCCCTGCTGCCGCAGGTCCTGTCTGAGCGGCAGAGGCCATGGGTCCTCTGATATAATTTCTTGAAGTTCTGGGTACCAAGCTCTTCTTGGCCAATCCGGAACCACGAGTATCGTTCTTACTCCTCGCCTTCCTATTATTCTCAGTACCTTTTGTATGAGAGGCAGAGGGGGGAACACATAAACCGACTGGGACACCCACGTTGTTACCAGAGCGTCCACAGCTATCGCCTGAGGGTCCCTTGACCTGGCGCAATATCTTTTATAGCTTTTTGTTGAGGCGGGACGCCATCATGTCCACCTGTGGCCTTTCCCAATGGTGTACAATCCTTTGGAAGACTTCTGGATGAAATCCCCACTCTCCCGGGTGGAGGTCGTGTCTGCTGAGAAGATCTGCTTCCCAGTCGTCCACTCCGGGAATGAACACTGCTGACAGTGTTAACACATGATTTTCCGCCCATCGGAGAATCCTTGTGGCTTCTGCCATCGCCATCCTGCTTCTTGTGCCGCCCCGTTGGTTTACATGGGCGACTGCCGTGATGTTGTCTGATTGGATCAGTACCGACTGGTTTTGAAGCAGAGGCCTTGCCTGACTCAGGGCATTGTAAATGGCCCTCAGTTCCAGAATATTTATGTGTAGGGAAGTCACCTGACTTGACCAAAGTCCCTGGAAGTTTCTTCCCTGTGTGACTGCCCCCCAGCCTCAAAGGCTGGCATCCATGGTCACTAGGACCTAGTCCTGTATGCCGAACCTGCGGCCCTCTTGAAGATGGGCACTCTGCAGCCACCACAGTAGAGATACCCTGGTCCTTGAAGACAGGGTTATCAGCCGATGCATCTGAAGATGTGATCCGGGCCACTTGTCCAACAGGTCCCACTGAAAAGTTCTTGCATGGAACCTGCCGAATGGGATTGCTTCGTAGGAAGCTACCATTTTTCCCAGGACTCGCGTGCAATGATGCACCGATACCTGTTTTGGCTTCAGGAGGTCTCTGACTAGAGATGACAGCTCCTTGGCTTTCTCCTCCGGGAGAAACACTTATTTCTGTTCTGTGTCCAGAACCATCCCCAGGAACAGTAGATGTGTCGTAGGAACCAGCTGTGACTTTGGACTGTTTAGAATCCAACCGTGCTGTTGTAGCACTTTCCAAAATAGTGCTACCCCGACTAGCAACTGCTCCTTGGACCTTGCCCTTATAAGGAGATTGTCCAAGTACGGGATAATTAAAACTCCCTTTTTTCGAAGGAGTATCATCATTTCGGCCATTACCTTGGTAAACACCCTCGGTGCCATGTACAGTCCAAACGGCAGTATCCCTTCTCTTGTTCGGTTTTCTCTCCAAATGCCCAGAAATAGAGGAAAATGGACAGGCAATAGTATAATACTGTTTTATTCAATTTAAAACACATCAAATATCCAGTCCAAATAAAAACTGACACACAAGTGATGAGAAAAATCCCAGATAGTGGAGGTAATGTAATTACCGGATAGTAGGAGAACCGATCAAAGTTCTCAAACTCGCATAAGATGTAATGGCAATCACAGGCAGCCACCCGGGTAACAGCTCCCTGGAACCGGCAATAACCCACGTCCACAATCGTCTGGATAGTCCTCCTCACGGCACCGACGCGTTTCAGGTCTATTCCAGACCCTTTTTCAAGGTAAGTGTGTCTCCATACAGTCATCCGGTCTATTTATCCCAACATCCCCCAATCAGAGTGAATTTACAAATTTTTAATCCATATCACCTGTTACAAACATGGCAGCTTACATATAGTTTAAACACGTAGTCATAGTAACCACCTCTATCCTCCAATAGTGTGAAGCCTCATAGTCTCATGACCTTTAGTCATGTGATCCCAGGTCATGTGACTTGTGTCCTTTCCCTTTTCCTGTCAATATTGTGGTATGGGCATTTCCGCCCTTAGTTGACGTTTTCCTCCTAATTCACATTTGTAATAGATGGGCCCGTCATCTTCCCTATTATATATATGGTGATACTCTTAATGTCTATGAGGTATTTCACCTCAGTAACATTGTCTCCTCTC
This sequence comes from Pseudophryne corroboree, assembly GCF_028390025.1. Taxonomy (NCBI): domain Eukaryota; kingdom Metazoa; phylum Chordata; class Amphibia; order Anura; family Myobatrachidae; genus Pseudophryne; species Pseudophryne corroboree. The sequence goes on along the minus strand of NC_086444.1, from coordinate 526,160,068 downwards.
TCCACCGGGTGTATATAACGGGCACCATCCCGTTTCTAGTACTTCCGCCCTTACTCCCGGCGGTCCGTATGTCACATCCGCTGACGTCACCTGGCTGTGTTGTTTGTTCTCGGCGGGATGTTAGTGCTTCCGCCATCCGCAGTGTACGTATTGCCAGTCACTCCTTTCTTGACTTCCTGGGGCTGGTAGTGTGTGCACTTCCGCCCTTACATGCTTCAGTCCTATATTCCATATCCGCCCTGGATCTGTGACATAAAAATAGGTTGATGGAGTGGGATCATAGCGGTATCCATAGCCCATAGGGAAGAACTTTGCCATAAATGTGGTGGTTCATTGATTTATCCTCCATTTTCAATGGTGGCATAACGTAATGTTTCTTGATGATTTTAACTACAATGTAAATAAAATACATTTTTAAAATATTATTGATAAAAAACCCCATTAATGGGGATGAAAAATCCTTCATATATATAGATAATAAATAAGAAATAAAATACAAATATCATAATAAAAGAAATTTGATTCCTATATGGAAACCTCAACTTATGATGGGACATGAATATACAATAAAACAGTCTGTACGATACATATCTGCATAATAATACGAAAAAAGGTCTATAAAAACCACTTTAGCTCAAAATCTGAGTTTAAACCATGAGGTATCAATGTATTATATTTATAAATAAATTCCATCTCCATTTTCGCCAGGCACTTTGCCAGATCTTTATGCCTGCGACCACTCTCCACCCTTTTGATGCCTACAAATCTTACGATTTGTTTGGGGTCACAGTTATGGTGTTTTTTAAAGTGGCTGGATAACGCATGGGTTTCTAGTCCCCTTCTGATGTTCCTAAGGTGCTCTCCTATCCGTATTTTGACCTGTCTAGAAGTACGCCCGATGTAAAAAAGGTGGCAGGAACATTCAATGGCATAAACCACATTTTTTACGTTACACGTAATAAAATCACGTATTTCGTGGATGAATCCATTAATCACTAAATTTTCTAATTTCTTCCCACTATCCGTGGTGATTTCCCTACATCCCACACAAGACCCGCACCTGTGAAACCCTTTTGTGCTCCTAATGCCTTCTTTTTTCATTGGAGGTAAATCACTTCTCACTAGTGTGTTTTTCAGGTTGGGTGCTTTTTTATAAATGAACAGAGGTTTTTCTGGTAATACACTTTTCAAAACAGGATCTTTCCTCAGTACCCCCCAATGTTTTCTAAATGATTTTTCTATCATTTTATGCTGAACATTATATTGGGTGATAAAAGCATATTCGAACTTGTTGGATGTTTCTGTTCTCTGTTTATCTTCCAATAGAGTTTCACGTTCCAAAAAAATGACGTTCTCCTTCACTTTTTTTAGCGAGGCCGCCTCATATCCGCTGTTTATGAATCTCTCCTCTAGTTGTTCAAATTGTTCCCTACAGACCCCCTCATCAGAACAATTCCGTTTAATTCGTTTGAATTGGCTATTCGGGATGGAATTAAGCCAATTCCCATGATGGCAGCTGTTTCTGTCAATGTAGGTTTGTGAGTCGGTGGGTTTTGTAAATGTCTTGGTACATAGGACACCATCCTTGATATATAGACTGATGTCCAAAAAATTGACTTCAATATTGCTCACATTGAAAGTAAATTCAATATGACACGGATTGTCGTTAAGATAGATACAAAATTTATCAAGTTCTTCCCTTTCTCCTTTCCACAGAAAGAGGACATCATCGATGTACCGCCTCCACGACACCAGGTTCGCCCCAAATGGGTGGGAGTTCCATACAAAGTCGGTCTCCCATTTCCCCATAAAGATGTTGGCATAACTTGGGGCGAACCTGGTGCCCATGGCGGTACCAACCCTCTGTGCAAAAAAATCCCCGTTGAACATAAAATAGTTATTCTCCAGAATGAACCGAACACTTTCAATCACAAATTCCTGAATGTTGGCCTCCATACTACTTCTACTTAGAGAGTCTGCCACTGCCGTGAGGCCAATCTGATGGTCAATGATAGTATACAGCGACTTTACATCAGCTGTCACCATATACATATCGCTTTCCCATGTCAATGTCTGCAGCCAGTTCAAGAGATCTTTTGTATCTCGTAGATGTGATTCGTTCTTCATTACTAATGGTTGCAGATGAAAATCGATCATTTCTGAAAGGTTCGCAGATATTGATCCAATTCCGGAGACAATGGGTCTACCGGGGGGATGCTGTGCGTCCTTATGTACTTTCGGCAGAAGATAAATGACCGGAACTATCGGATCTTTATTCACAATAAACTCCTGCTCTTTTTTCGTGAGCACCTTCAAATCACCGTATTTTTTGCTTAGATCTTCTAGCTTGGTTAGAATTCTTGCTGTGGGGTCTGTTCTCAGCTTCTGATAGGTATCTCTATCACTCAGATGTTTCTCCACTTCAGAGACATACCAACTCCTATCCATCACCACTATACCTCCCCCTTTATCTGCTGGTTTGATGACCAATTCTTGATTGTTCTTGAGTTGTTTTAATGCTTCTCTCTCTTTTACTGTGAGATTGCACTTGACCCCTTTGGTGTTAATACCCTTTAGGTCATCCTGTATAAGTGTGGAAAAGGTCTCAACAAAGTTTCCTTTCATATGTTGTGGAAAAAAGATGGATCTTGGTTTAAAGGGGGTGGTGGCCTCTATATTGTTCATATCCATATCCGGTGTACATTCTCTTGTTAAGAAAAATTTCTTTAGGCACAATTTCCGGATAAATTTGTGTATGTCAACGAATGTGGAGAATTTATTGACAGAAGTAGTGGGGGCGTATTTCATTCCCTTCTCGAGAACTTTCGTCTCGTATATAGACAAATTGTGAGAGCTGATATTAAAGATTTTAATGCCCTCTTTTTTCTGCTGATTCTTCCCCTCCTCATCAGAGGTAACCGGGGCAGGGATTATTCCTATATCCTGTTGTGTGTTATTTCTAGCTTTCTTCCTTTTAGGTTTCTTTTTTGGTTTCTTCCTCCCCCCCCTTTTGCCCCTGTTTTTCTTAATCTTAGAGTTTAATGGGGGTTGTATTCCCTCCTCCCCCTCTCTAAAAAACGGTCCTCTCTGAATTCTCTTTCCATTGGAGAGTATCTATCATTATATTCGATTGGTGGATTATTTCTGTAATTCGATTGGCCCCTTCTTCTTCGGTGGTCCCCTCTATTTGGCGTTCTCTCATTTCGGTGATTATATTGTTCTTTCCTCATTGGTCCTCTGCTGTAATCCTCCTGTTTTTTTCTATCCCAGAATTTTACTTGACCTGTATTCCTGTTCTGATACCTAGGTCTATTCTGTGTAGGGATGAAAGTATTGCCTCTATCTCGATCATTAGAAGGATCTAATTTTCTTGATCTATTCTCCTGTCCCCGCCCCCTATTTCTTTCCACGGGGGAATAATTGGTTTGTGCCTCAAATGATAGTTCGGGGTCTTCATCCTGTCTAATTTTTTCTTGCTTTTCTTTTTTATCCCTGATGAATTTCCTTACTTTTCTGTCTACCAGTATCTTCTCTGATTTTTTTAAATTAGCCTCTATTCTTTGTTCTAGATCCTTATACTCGCTATTGCTTGTAAATGGATTGATGAGGTCCCTATATACCTTAATCTGCTCATCCAGTTTTTCTAGTTCTTTTTTTCTTTCCTTAATAATCAAATTCATGAGGGATATAGAGCAATCATTCAAGATGCTTTCCCACTCTTCTCTAAATACACTAGATGAATTGTCGAAGGACACCTTTTTCTCTATCTGTAGGCCCCTTGGTATAATATTGTTAATAACATATTTCTCCAAGGTCACCATCTCCCACCAGGATTTGTTTTCTCTAACGAGGGTATTCTCGAGTTTCCTCATGATACTCTCTAAACTTTCATCCAATAATTCAATATGTTCACCATCTTCTCTAAACAGATTTTCCAACATAGAACGTCTATGTTCCCTAAGTTTAAACATTCTATATGCAGCACTAAACAGGTAGTCAGAAAGGGAAAAAATACAGACAATTTCACTAAGAAAGGGTTTGACTCCCCGGTAGGTGCGCAAAGTGGTAGGAGCAGCCTATATCCAATGCACAATAGGGGTATTTCCCTTCACCCCCAAAAAATGACTAATAATAGAAAGATATATGGATTGGACAATGGCGCCCTTCTGTCTCTATAAAATACGTATTCTCTATGATTATACAAGAATATACGTTCCTTTATATAACCTGTATCATCAGCATGTAATTAGTCAGGCTACTCTTCTGTCCATACAGCATCCCTTCTCTTGTTCGGTTTTCTCTCCAAATGCCCAGAAATAGAGGAAAATGGACAGGCAATAGTATAATACTGTTTTATTCAATTTAAAACACATCAAATATCCAGTCCAAATAAAAACTGACACACAAGTGATGAGAAAAATCCCAGATAGTGGAGGTAATGTAATTACCGGATAGTAGGAGAACCGATCAAAGTTCTCAAACTCGCATAAGATGTAATGGCAATCACAGGCAGCCACCCGGGTAACAGCTCCCTGGAACCGGCAATAACCCACGTCCACAATCGTCTGGATAGTCCTCCTCACGGCACCGACGCGTTTCAGGTCTATTCCAGACCCTTTTTCAAGGTAAGTGTGTCTCCATACAGTCATCCGGTCTATTTATCCCAACATCCCCCAATCAGAGTGAATTTACAAATTTTTAATCCATATCACCTGTTACAAACATGGCAGCTTACATATAGTTTAAACACGTAGTCATAGTAACCACCTCTATCCTCCAATAGTGTGAAGCCTCATAGTCTCATGACCTTTAGTCATGTGATCCCAGGTCATGTGACTTGTGTCCTTTCCCTTTTCCTGTCAATATTGTGGTATGGGCATTTCCGCCCTTAGTTGACGTTTTCCTCCTAATTCACATTTGTAATAGATGGGCCCGTCATCTTCCCTATTATATATATGGTGATACTCTTAATGTCTATGAGGTATTTCACCTCAGTAACATTGTCTCCTCTCTCCACCGGGTGTATATAACGGGCACCATCCCGTTTCTAGTACTTCCGCCCTTACTCCCGGCGGTCCGTATGTCACATCCGCTGACGTCACCTGGCTGTGTTGTTTGTTCTCGGCGGGATGTTAGTGCTTCCGCCATCCGCAGTGTACGTATTGCCAGTCACTCCTTTCTTGACTTCCTGGGGCTGGTAGTGTGTGCACTTCCGCCCTTACATGCTTCAGTCCTATATTCCATATCCGCCCTGGATCTGTGACATAAAAATAGGTTGATGGAGTGGGATCATAGCGGTATCCATAGCCCATAGGGAAGAACTTTGCCATAAATGTGGTGGTTCATTGATTTATCCTCCATTTTCAATGGTGGCATAACGTAATGTTTCTTGATGATTTTAACTACAATGTAAATAAAATACATTTTTAAAATATTATTGATAAAAAACCCCATTAATGGGGATGAAAAATCCTTCATATATATAGATAATAAATAAGAAATAAAATACAAATATCATAATAAAAGAAATTTGATTCCTATATGGAAACCTCAACTTATGATGGGACATGAATATACAATAAAACAGTCTGTACGATACATATCTGCATAATAATACGAAAAAAGGTCTATAAAAACCACTTTAGCTCAAAATCTGAGTTTAAACCATGAGGTATCAATGTATTATATTTATAAATAAATTCCATCTCCATTTTCGCCAGGCACTTTGCCAGATCTTTATGCCTGCGACCACTCTCCACCCTTTTGATGCCTACAAATCTTACGATTTGTTTGGGGTCACAGTTATGGTGTTTTTTAAAGTGGCTGGATAACGCATGGGTTTCTAGTCCCCTTCTGATGTTCCTAAGGTGCTCTCCTATCCGTATTTTGACCTGTCTAGAAGTACGCCCGATGTAAAAAAGGTGGCAGGAACATTCAATGGCATAAACCACATTTTTTACGTTACACGTAATAAAATCACGTATTTCGTGGATGAATCCATTAATCACTAAATTTTCTAATTTCTTCCCACTATCCGTGGTGATTTCCCTACATCCCACACAAGACCCGCACCTGTGAAACCCTTTTGTGCTCCTAATGCCTTCTTTTTTCATTGGAGGTAAATCACTTCTCACTAGTGTGTTTTTCAGGTTGGGTGCTTTTTTATAAATGAACAGAGGTTTTTCTGGTAATACACTTTTCAAAACAGGATCTTTCCTCAGTACCCCCCAATGTTTTCTAAATGATTTTTCTATCATTTTATGCTGAACATTATATTGGGTGATAAAAGCATATTCGAACTTGTTGGATGTTTCTGTTCTCTGTTTATCTTCCAATAGAGTTTCACGTTCCAAAAAAATGACGTTCTCCTTCACTTTTTTTAGCGAGGCCGCCTCATATCCGCTGTTTATGAATCTCTCCTCTAGTTGTTCAAATTGTTCCCTACAGACCCCCTCATCAGAACAATTCCGTTTAATTCGTTTGAATTGGCTATTCGGGATGGAATTAAGCCAATTCCCATGATGGCAGCTGTTTCTGTCAATGTAGGTTTGTGAGTCGGTGGGTTTTGTAAATGTCTTGGTACATAGGACACCATCCTTGATATATAGACTGATGTCCAAAAAATTGACTTCAATATTGCTCACATTGAAAGTAAATTCAATATGACACGGATTGTCGTTAAGATAGATACAAACTTTATCAAGTTCTTCCCTTTCTCCTTTCCACAGAAAGAGGACATCATCGATGTACCGCCTCCACGACACCAGGTTCGCCCCAAATGGGTGGGAGTTCCATACAAAGTCGGTCTCCCATTTCCCCATAAAGATGTTGGCATAAATTCACTCTGATTGGGGGATGTTGGGATAAATAGACCGGATGACTGTATGGAGACACACTTACCTTGAAAAAGGGTCTGGAATAGACCTGAAACGCGTCGGTGCCGTGAGGAGGACTATCCAGACGATTGTGGACGTGGGTTATTGCCGGTTCCAGGGAGCTGTTACCCGGGTGGCTGCCTGTGATTGCCATTACATCTTATGCGAGTTTGAGAACTTTGATCGGTTCTCCTACTATCCGGTAATTACATTACCTCCACTATCTGGGATTTTTCTCATCACTTGTGTGTCAGTTTTTATTTGGACTGGATATTTGATGTGTTTTAAATTGAATAAAACAGTATTATACTATTGCCTGTCCATTTTCCTCTATTTCTGGGCATTTGGAGAGAAAACCGAACAAGAGAAGGGATGCTGTATGGACAGAAGAGTAGCCTGACTAATTACATGCTGATGATACAGGTTATATAAAGGAACGTATATTCTTGTATAATCATAGAGAATACGTATTTTATAGAGACAGAAGGGCGCCATTGTCCAATCCATATATCTTTCTATTATTAGTCATTTTTTGGGGGTGAAGGGAAATACCCCTATTGTGCATTGGATATAGGCTGCTCCTACCACTTTGCGCACCTACCGGGGAGTCAAACCCTTTCTTAGTGAAATTGTCTGTATTTTTTCCCTTTCTGACTACCTGTTTAGTGCTGCATATAGAATGTTTAAACTTAGGGAACATAGACGTTCTATGTTGGAAAATCTGTTTAGAGAAGATGGTGAACATATTGAATTATTGGATGAAAGTTTAGAGAGTATCATGAGGAAACTCGAGAATACCCTCGTTAGAGAAAACAAATCCTGGTGGGAGATGGTGACCTTGGAGAAATATGTTATTAACAATATTATACCAAGGGGCCTACAGATAGAGAAAAAGGTGTCCTTCGACAATTCATCTAGTGTATTTAGAGAAGAGTGGGAAAGCATCTTGAATGATTGCTCTATATCCCTCATGAATTTGATTATTAAGGAAAGAAAAAAAGAACTAGAAAAACTGGATGAGCAGATTAAGGTATATAGGGACCTCATCAATCCATTTACAAGCAATAGCGAGTATAAGGATCTAGAACAAAGAATAGAGGCTAATTTAAAAAAATCAGAGAAGATACTGGTAGACAGAAAAGTAAGGAAATTCATCAGGGATAAAAAAGAAAAGCAAGAAAAAATTAGACAGGATGAAGACCCCGAACTATCATTTGAGGCACAAACCAATTATTCCCCCGTGGAAAGAAATAGGGGGCGGGGACAGGAGAATAGATCAAGAAAATTAGATCCTTCTAATGATCGAGATAGAGGCAATACTTTCATCCCTACACAGAATAGACCTAGGTATCAGAACAGGAATACAGGTCAAGTAAAATTCTGGGATAGAAAAAAACAGGAGGATTACAGCAGAGGACCAATGAGGAAAGAACAATATAATCACCGAAATGAGAGAACGCCAAATAGAGGGGACCACCGAAGAAGAAGGGGCCAATCGAATTACAGAAATAATCCACCAATCGAATATAATGATAGATACTCTCCAATGGAAAGAGAATTCAGAGAGGACCGTTTTTTAGAGAGGGGGAGGAGGGAATACAACCCCCATTAAACTCTAAGATTAAGAAAAACAGGGGCAAAAGGGGGGGGAGGAAGAAACCAAAAAAGAAACCTAAAAGGAAGAAAGCTAGAAATAACACACAACAGGATATAGGAATAATCCCTGCCCCGGTTACCTCTGATGAGGAGGGGAAGAATCAGCAGAAAAAAGAGGGCATTAAAATCTTTAATATCAGCTCTCACAATTTGTCTATATACGAGACGAAAGTTCTCGAGAAGGGAATGAAATACGCCCCCACTACTTCTGTCAATAAATTCTCCACATTCGTTGACATACACAAATTTATCCGGAAATTGTGCCTAAAGAAATTTTTCTTAACAAGAGAATGTACACCGGATATGGATATGAACAATATAGAGGCCACCACCCCCTTTAAACCAAGATCCATCTTTTTTCCACAACATATGAAAGGAAACTTTGTTGAGACCTTTTCCACACTTATACAGGATGACCTAAAGGGTATTAACACCAAAGGGGTCAAGTGCAATCTCACAGTAAAAGAGAGAGAAGCATTAAAACAACTCAAGAACAATCAAGAATTGGTCATCAAACCAGCGGATAAAGGGGGAGGTATAGTGGTGATGGATAGGAGTTGGTATGTCTCTGAAGTGGAGAAACATCTGAGTGATAGAGATACCTATCAGAAGCTGAGAACAGACCCCACAGCAAGAATTCTAACCAAGCTAGAAGATCTAAGCAAAAAATACGGTGATTTGAAGGTGCTCACGAAAAAAGAGCAGGAGTTTATTGTGAATAAAGATCCGATAGTTCCGGTCATTTATCTTCTGCCGAAAGTACATAAGGACGCACAGCATCCCCCCGGTAGACCCATTGTCTCCGGAATTGGATCAATATCTGCGAACCTTTCAGAAATGATCGATTTTCATCTGCAACCATTAGTAATGAAGAACGAATCACATCTACGAGATACAAAAGATCTCTTGAACTGGCTGCAGACATTGACATGGGAAAGCGATATGTATATGGTGACAGCTGATGTAAAGTCGCTGTATACTATCATTGACCATCAGATTGGCCTCACGGCAGTGGCAGACTCTCTAAGTAGAAGTAGTATGGAGGCCAACATTCAGGAATTTGTGATTGAAAGTGTTCGGTTCATTCTGGAGAATAACTATTTTATGTTCAACGGGGATTTTTTTGCACAGAGGGTTGGTACCGCCATGGGCACCAGGTTCGCCCCAAGTTATGCCAACATCTTTATGGGGAAATGGGAGACCGACTTTGTATGGAACTCCCACCCATTTGGGGCGAACCTGGTGTCGTGGAGGCGGTACATCGATGATGTCCTCTTTCTGTGGAAAGGAGAAAGGGAAGAACTTGATAAATTTTGTATCTATCTTAACGACAATCCGTGTCATATTGAATTTACTTTCAATGTGAGCAATATTGAAGTCAATTTTTTGGACATCAGTCTATATATCAAGGATGGTGTCCTATGTACCAAGACATTTACAAAACCCACCGACTCACAAACCTACATTGACAGAAACAGCTGCCATCATGGGAATTGGCTTAATTCCATCCCGAATAGCCAATTCAAACGAATTAAACGGAATTGTTCTGATGAGGGGGTCTGTAGGGAACAATTTGAACAACTAGAGGAGAGATTCATAAACAGCGGATATGAGGCGGCCTCGCTAAAAAAAGTGAAGGAGAACGTCATTTTTTTGGAACGTGAAACTCTATTGGAAGATAAACAGAGAACAGAAACATCCAACAAGTTCGAATATGCTTTTATCACCCAATATAATGTTCAGCATAAAATGATAGAAAAATCATTTAGAAAACATTGGGGGGTACTGAGGAAAGATCCTGTTTTGAAAAGTGTATTACCAGAAAAACCTCTGTTCATTTATAAAAAAGCACCCAACCTGAAAAACACACTAGTGAGAAGTGATTTACCTCCAATGAAAAAAGAAGGCATTAGGAGCACAAAAGGGTTTCACAGGTGCGGGTCTTGTGTGGGATGTAGGGAAATCACCACGGATAGTGGGAAGAAATTAGAAAATTTAGTGATTAATGGATTCATCCACGAAATACGTGATTTTATTACGTGTAACGTAAAAAATGTGGTTTATGCCATTGAATGTTCCTGCCACCTTTTTTACATCGGGCGTACTTCTAGACAGGTCAAAATACGGATAGGAGAGCACCTTAGGAACATCAGAAGGGGACTAGAAACCCATGCGTTATCCAGCCACTTTAAAAAACACCATAACTGTGACCCCAAACAAATCGTAAGATTTGTAGGCATCAAAAGGGTGGAGAGTGGTCGCAGGCATAAAGATCTGGCAAAGTGCCTGGCGAAAATGGAGATGGAATTTATTTATAAATATAATACATTGATACCTCATGGTTTAAACTCAGATTTTGAGCTAAAGTGGTTTTTATAGACCTTTTTTCGTATTATTATGCAGATATGTATCGTACAGACTGTTTTATTGTATATTCATGTCCCATCATAAGTTGAGGTTTCCATATAGGAATCAAATTTCTTTTATTATGATATTTGTATTTTATTTCTTATTTATTATCTATATATATGAAGGATTTTTCATCCCCATTAATGGGGTTTTTTATCAATAATATTTTAAAAATGTATTTTATTTACATTGTAGTTAAAATCATCAAGAAACATTACGTTATGCCACCATTGAAAATGGAGGATAAATCAATGAACCACCACATTTATGGCAAAGTTCTTCCCTATGGGCTATGGATACCGCTATGATCCCACTCCATCAACCTATTTTTATGTCACAGATCCAGGGCGGATATGGAATATAGGACTGAAGCATGTAAGGGCGGAAGTGCACACACTACCAGCCCCAGGAAGTCAAGAAAGGAGTGACTGGCAATACGTACACTGCGGATGGCGGAAGCACTAACATCCCGCCGAGAACAAACAACACAGCCAGGTGACGTCAGCGGATGTGACATACGGACCGCCGGGAGTAAGGGCGGAAGTACTAGAAACGGGATGGTGCCCGTTATATACACCCGGTGGAGAGAGGAGACAATGTTACTGAGGTGAAATACCTCATAGACATTAAGAGTATCACCATATATATAATAGGGAAGATGACGGGCCCATCTATTACAAATGTGAATTAGGAGGAAAACGTCAACTAAGGGCGGAAATGCCCATACCACAATATTGACAGGAAAAGGGAAAGGACACAAGTCACATGACCTGGGATCACATGACTAAAGGTCATGAGACTATGAGGCTTCACACTATTGGAGGATAGAGGTGGTTACTATGACTACGTGTTTAAACTATATGTAAGCTGCCATGTTTGTAACAGGTGATATGGATTAAAAATTTGTAAATTCACTCTGATTGGGGGATGTTGGGATAAATAGACCGGATGACTGTATGGAGACACACTTACCTTGAAAAAGGGTCTGGAATAGACCTGAAACGCGTCGGTGCCGTGAGGAGGACTATCCAGACGATTGTGGACGTGGGTTATTGCCGGTTCCAGGGAGCTGTTACCCGGGTGGCTGCCTGTGATTGCCATTACATCTTATGCGAGTTTGAGAACTTTGATCGGTTCTCCTACTATCCGGTAATTACATTACCTCCACTATCTGGGATTTTTCTCATCACTTGTGTGTCAGTTTTTATTTGGACTGGATATTTGATGTGTTTTAAATTGAATAAAACAGTATTATACTATTGCCTGTCCATTTTCCTCTATTTCTGGGCATTTGGAGAGAAAACCGAACAAGAGAAGGGATGCTGTATGGACAGAAGAGTAGCCTGACTAATTACATGCTGATGATACAGGTTATATAAAGGAACGTATATTCTTGTATAATCATAGAGAATACGTATTTTATAGAGACAGAAGGGCGCCATTGTCCAATCCATATATCTTTCTATTATTAGTCATTTTTTGGGGGTGAAGGGAAATACCCCTATTGTGCATTGGATATAGGCTGCTCCTACCACTTTGCGCACCTACCGGGGAGTCAAACCCTTTCTTAGTGAAATAGTCCAAACGGCAGTGTCTGGACTTGGTAATGGTAATCCTGTACCACAAATCTGAGGTACTCCTGGCGAGGATGGTAAATGTGGACATGCAGGTAAGCATCCTTGATGTCCCGGGATCCCATGTAATCCCCCTCGTCCAGGCTTGCAATAACCGCCCTGAGCGATTCCATCTTGAACTTGAATTTTTTTATGTATGTGTTCAAGGATTTTAAATATAAAATGGGTCACACCGAACCATGCGGTTTCGGTACCCCAAACCGTGTGGAATAGTAACCCCGTCCTTGTTGAAGTAGGGGCACCTTGAGTATTACCTGCTGGGAATACAGCTTATTAATTGCCTCTAGCGCAGCCTCCCTGCCTGAGGGAGTTGTCGGCAAGGCATATTTGAGGAAACGGCGGGGGGGGGAGACATCTCGAATTCCAGCTTGTACCCCTGAAATACTACTTGAATGAAACAGGGATCCACCTGTGAGTGAGCCCACTGATCGCTGAAATTTTTGAGACGGCCCCCCACCGTACCTGGCTACACCTGTGGAGCCCCCGCGTCATGCTGTGGACTCAGAGGAAGCGAGAGAAGAATTTTGATTCTGGGAACAGGCTGACTGGTGCAGCTTTTTCCCTCTTCCCATGTCTCTGTACAGAAAGGAAGCGCCTTTGACCCGCTTGCTTTTCTGAAGCCGAAAGGACTGTACCTGATAATACAGTGCTTTCTTAGTCTGTGAGGAAACCTGAGGTAAAAATATTTCTTCCCAGCTGTTGCTGTGGATACGAGGTCCCAGAGACCATCCCCAAATAATTCCTCACCCTTATAAGGCAGAATCTCTATGCGCCTTTTAAAGTCAGCATCACCTGTCCAGTGACAGGTCTCTAATACCCTCCTGACAGAATGGACATTACATTCATTTTGGATGCCAGCCGGCAAAATATCCCTCTGTGCATCCCTCATATATAAGACGACGTCTTTAATATGTTCTCATGTTTGACAGGGTCACCGACCACGCTGCAGCAGCACGATCTGCAGGTCTCAGTCTAGTACCTGAGTGTGTAAATACAGACTTCAGGATAGCCTCCTGCTTTTTATCAACAGGTACCTTCAAAGTGGCCGTTCCTAAAACGGCAGTGCCACCTTTTTTGACAACCGTGTGAGCGCCTTATCCACCCTAGGGGATATCTCCCAGCGTAACTTATCCTCTGGCGGGAAAGGGTACGCCATCAGTAACTTTTTAGAAATTACCAGTTTCTTATCGGGGGGAACCCACGCTTTTTACACACTTCATTCATTCATCTGATGGGGGAACAAAACACTGCCTGCTTTTTCTCCCCAACATAAAAACCCATTTTTAGAGTGTTAATGTCAGAAATGTGTAACACATTTTTTTTATTGCCGGGATCAAGTCACGGATGTTCCTAGTGGATTGTGTATATGTCAACCTTGTCGACACTGGAGTCAGACTCCGTGTCGACATCTGTGTCTGCCATCTGAGTGAGCGGGCGTTTTTGAGCCCCTGATGGCCTTTGAGACGCCTGGGCAGGCGCGGACTGAGAAGCCGGCTGTCCCACAGCTGTTACGTCATCCACCCTTTTATGTAAGGAGTTGACACTGTCGGTTAATACCTTTCACCTAACCATCCACTCTGGTGTCGGCCCCACAGGGGGTGACATCACATTTATCGGCATCTGCTCCGTCACCATATAAGCCTCCTCATTAAACATGTCGACACAGCCGTACCGACACACCGCACACACACAGGGAATGCTCTGACTGAGGACAGGACCCCACAAAGCCCTTTGGGGAGACAGAGAGAGAGTATGCCAGCACACACCAGAGCGCTATATAATGTGGGGATTAACACTATAACTGAGTGAAATTTCCCCAATAGCTGCTTGTATATATAATATTGCGCCTAAATTTAGTGCCCCCCCTCTCTTTTTAACCCTTTGAGCCTGAAAACTACAGGGGAGAGCCTGGGGAGCTTTCTTCCAGCTGCACTGTGAAGAGAAAATGGCGCCAGTGTGTCTGAGGGAGATAGCTCCGCCCCTTTTTCGCGGACTTTTCTCCCGCTTTTTTCTGGATTCTGGCAGGGGTATTTACCACATATATAGCCTCTGGGGCTATATATTGTGGTATTTTTGCCAGCCAAGGTGTTTTTATTGCTGCTCAGGGCGCCCCCCCCAAGCGCCCTGCACCCTCAGTGACCGGAGTGTGAAGTGTGTATGAGGAGCAATGGCGCACAGCTGCAGTGCTGTGCGCTACCTTGGTGAAGACTGATGTCTTCTGCCGCCGATTTTCCGGACCTCTTCTTGCTTCTGGCTCTGTAAGGGGGACGGCGGCGCGGCTCCGGGACCGAACACCAAGGCTGGGCCTGCGGTCGATCCCTCTGGAGCTAATGGTGTCCAGTAGCCTAAGAAGCCCAAACTGGCTGCAAGCAGGCAGGTTCGCTTCTTCTCCCCTTAGTCCCTCGCTGCAGTGAGCCTGTTGCCAGCAGGTCTCACTGAAAATAAAAAACCTAATTCTATACTTTCTTTCTAGAAGCTCAGGAGAGCCCCTAGTGTGCATCCAACCTCGGCCGGGCACAAAATCTAACTGAGGCTTGGAGGAGGGTCATAGTGGGAGGAGCCAGTGCACACCAGGTGACCTAAAGCTTTCTTTAGTTGTGCCCAGTCTCCTGCGGAGCCGCTATTCCCCATGGTCCTTACGGAGTTCCCAGCATCCACTAGGACGTCAGAGAAATAGGATTTTGGTACTTACCAGATAAATCCTTTTCTTTGAATCCATAGGGGGCACTGGAGTACTCTTGGGATATGGACGGTTCCACTGGAACTAGGCACTGAACAGTTAAACTTTGACTATATCTCCCCTCCATATCCCAGAGTACCTCAGTGTTTTTTTACTGAGCCGAACTGGAGCTATAGAGGTTGACAATGGAGACATACATATAACAAAAAAAAATGGACAACAATAAAGTTGACACAAACAAAAAATGACAACTAACAGTTGACACCAACCCGACAGAATTTCTCGGTAAGAGTGTGTTACCATAATATTCCCTGCACTTACCACAACCAGGTAACAACTGCTCTGGGTGGGCGTCCAGTGCCCCCTATGGATTCAAAGAAAAGGATTTATCTGGTAAGTACCAAAATCCTATTTTCTTTTTCATCCACTAGGGGTCACTGGAGTACTCTTGGGACGTACCAAAGTTTCCCCCGTGGGCGGGAGAGCTATTTGGCACCTGTAACACTAAACGGCCAAAGCTAGATGCTGATGCCGCAAAAGTATCAAACTTATAAAAGCGCACAAACGTGTGCACCGACGACCATGTAGCCGCCCGGCAAAGCTGTGTCGTAGAAACTCCCCGACCAGCTGCCCATGAAGTTCCCACAGAACGTGTGGAATGAGCTGTTACCGAAGTAGGCGGCTGTAACCTAGCCTGAAGATAAGCCTGACGTATGGTCAGTTTTATCCATCTGGATAAGGTCTGCTTAAAGGCTGGCCAACCCCTCTTGGCAGCATCATAGAGAACAAACAACGTATCCGTCTTACGAACCGTGGACTATCGAGACACAAACGCGTAAAGCGCGTACCACATCCCGAGTTTCAGAATGTCCTGATAACACAGGAACTACTATTGGTTGGTTGATGTGAAAAGATGACACTACCTTTGGTAAGAAAGCGGAATTCGTCCGAAGTTCCGCTCTGTCATCATGAAACACCATTGTGCCTAAGATATTTTGTAACCTGTTAAAACTAAATTGCGGATCCACCCATCTGTGGACGTCTGAAGCCACGCCAACTGGAATGACTGAAGACGTGCTCCTACAATAGGAGATCCGAGATGGGCTGGGAGCCCGTCATGCCACTGGCTTACCGGTGACTTTAGTATCCTGACGAGTGGTATTGGCTCGTTGGAAACTACGTCCCCGACCTCGTCTACCTGGTGTGGCCGTTCCCCTGCCACGCCCGCGAAAGGACTGAGGTGTAAAAGATTTGAACGCCGGTCCAGAATATCTTTTTCTAGGCACTGTTGGAGGAAATGGTAAGAAAACCGACTTTCCTCAGAAATCCATTTGTCCAATTCAGGACCGAATAACCTCTCGCCCTCATAAGGTAATGCTTCTATTCCTTTTTTGACCTCTGCCTCAGCTCACCAAGAGCGTAGCCAGAGCGCACGTCGTGCTGTGACTAGTGATGAAGAAAGGCGAGAAGTAAGCTGACAGACGTCAGTAGAAGCTGTACATAAACAGTCGGCCGCTTCCCAGATTTGATCAGCGAGAAGTATAAGATGATCATCAGTTAAGGCAGACCTGAGTTCTGTTATCCATACCATTAATGCTTTAGTTACCCAAATGCCACTCAACCCAGGTCTAAGCAGCACTCCTGCCGCTGTATACATGGACTTCAGCATAACTTCTATTTTACGGTCCGAAGGGTCCTTGAGAGTAGTTGCAGCTAGTACTGGTATGGTTAATTTCTTTGTAAGTTTAGACACAGATGAATCCACCAACGGCAGATTCTCCCATGTAGCTGTCATAGACTCTGGAAACGGATAGCTAGACCTAACTCTGTGAGGTACAGAAAACCGTTTATCCGGATTCTTCCTTGTTTCTAGTAACATTTTATTACGAGATTCTGACACAGGAAAACAAACTGGAGTTCTTTGTCGTTTAGTAAAAACGACCTCATCATTTGTCAGAGGCTCCTCAGTTTCTGTAAAATTCAGAGACTGACGCACTGCTCTGATGAGATTATCAATACCTGGCCTGTCAAAATCGTCACCCTCTGACTGCTGGTCTACTTCGCCCTCCTCACCCATATCTTGTAAAGTGAGGTCTGGCGAAGAATCATCAGACATTAACATAGCAGCCGGTAGCTTATAGGAAAAATTAAACTTATCCCCTTTAGTCAAAGAAGATCTGGACCTTTGGTAAGGCTGAGACCCCTCAGGAAGTTCTAGCGGTCTCACCCTAGATTCAGATCTTAGAGGCGGCCAACTCTGATTGCAATCCAGCTAAAACATCAGCTAATATAGCCCATGGCGGGTCCGGGGTTGAAATGGGATTTGAAACCGGAGCAGGAATTGTATTTGTTTCAGAATTTACAACACATACTTTACATGTGGTAAATTCATCAGGTAATACACCCTTACAGACATTGCAGTAAACCTGCTTCTTGGACTTTGCTGGTGTCTTACTCATTATGCCAAAAAACAAAACAAAAAAAAAAAACAATACAAAGACAAAGAACCTGTGCGACTCAGTAAATAGCACTAAGGTGTCTCTATATCTCTGGCCAAAAGTGCCAGTAATATGTCTGATCCCAAAATCCCCCTAACACCCCAGCACCTTCAATGGTGGAGAGATGTGTACAGGAAATTCTGAAAAGAAACAGGAAAAACAGGAAGCATGGTTTATATATGTCCCCATGCTCACAGAATATCACAAAGTGCAAACAGGAATATATGCATTTAAGTATAATCTGCTACATAGATTAATGTTACTTATCTATACAGCGCTGCTGGCTCTGTGTTAGGTCATACATACTTTCAAAGAAGTGTGCCTACCCCTCTCCCCCGTGCTCCGTGTACCGCTACTCTGTACACGGAGATCGGCCTTGTGCGCCCTCCGGAAGTGCATCGGAGCAGACGATATGCCGCGTGGAGCGGCCTCCAAAGACCAGCGTGGCTCAGCGCAGCGGAAGAGACATTAACACAGCGGCGCTGGAAGCGGCGGCGGGCACGGCACAAATACACACACAGTAATCCCACACAGCGGGGCGGCAGCATGAGCTGACCGCCCCAAACAACATACCTGGACCCTGTGGTGAGGGCAATGACGGGGCTTCTCTGTAAGCACTGTCAGCCTTTTACTGCAGGTGACCTGCACGTGGAAGTGAGGGAGCTCTTTTTAAAGAGGTCCGACACCCACAGCTGCAACAGCAGCTTTCACTATCCCAAACCCTCGCCTTCTTGGAAGGGGAAAGGGATGTTTTCAAAAAATAATCAAAGAAAAAATCAATAATTGTGGATCCACTTCCACAAGCCTAGTTGCTCTGTGAGCACCGAAAAAACACAGAGGTACTCTGGGATATTGAGGGGAGATATAGTCAAAGTTTAACTGTTCAGTGCCTAGTTCCAGTGGAACCGACCATATCCCAAGAGTACTCCAGTGACCCCTAGTGGATGAAAAAGAAATACAATATTTATATCACGGATATAAAACCCGTGATAATCCTTTACACAGGATATAGACTGTTGTATATAGCTGGAAATATTCAAACATCAAACACCCAATGGTATAGGCAGTATACATCAATATATGTTGATCTTAAAGGAACCATTTTAGTTCAAAATCGCAGTTTAGTCCATTAGGACTTAAAGTGTTATAATCAAAAATACAATTCATCTCCATTTTTGCTAAACTGCTGGCAACATCCCTATTTCTTAGTGTATTTTGAACATGTCTCAGACCATAGAACCCTGTAATCCTCGAGACTAATGAGTCATGCTTGTTCTTAAAGTGAAGGGACAAGGAATGTGTCTCCAAACCTTTTTTCACATTCCTAATGTGTTCTCCCATTCGTACCTTGAGAGGCCTGGATGTCCTCCCAATGTAGAATAGGTTACACTTACATCTGATGGCGTATATGACATTTTTTGTATCACAAGTAATGAAGTGTCTTATATCCACCTCTATGTTATTAATGGAGACTCTTTTGAGGTTACTAATGCCATCACCTTTGACATTCCTACATCCAATGCACCCTCCACATCTGAAGAAGCCCTGTGAAGTAATTCTTGTCGGTGGAAGGGATGGTTTTAGGGCACTGGAAACTAGCTTCGTCTTTATATTTGGAGCTTTGCGATAAATATGCACGGGATTATTGGGTATAAGAGTGCCAATCACTGGATCTTTTCTCAAAAGTTCCCAGTGCTTTTTTAAGACCCGTTCAATGGACTTATGTTGCACATTGTACTCCGTAACAAAGGCCCATTCAAATCTCCCATCTTTCTTTTTAGGTTTACTGGTTTTTGATAATAGATCCCTACGTTCCAATACATTACTGCTGCCTATTGCCTGGTTCACTTTATCTGAATTGTAGCCACATGTAAGTGCCACAATCTGTGGGTTTGGAAAAAGTTTTTGTATGGATCTTTTTATCTTCTACATATACTGTAATGTCCAGAAAATCAATAGTTTGTTTGTCACTGACAAAAGTAAGTTTAATATTCCTGTCATTGGTATTCAAAAGTGTACAAAAACCCTTTAAAGAATCCTCAGGCCGAAGAAGGCTTTCTTGCTCTAAGCATGGTTTGGATTACTTGTTTCGAAAATCCTTTAGCCTCTAAGATAGAGGTTTCAACAGCCACGCCGTCAAAGATAGGCGATCCAGATGACTGTGATAACAAGGACCCTGCATTAACAGATCTGGACGTTGAGGGTGCTTCCACGGACATTCTCAACAGATCTGTGTACCAAGCTGGAGCTATTAGAATAATTGCTCCTTTTGCCTGTTTTATCTTTCTCACAACTCTGGGTAACAGAGATATCGGAGGGAACAGATATGCCAGCTGAAACCTCCATTCCACTGACAGTGCGTCTACCAGGAACGCTCCTGGGTCCCTTGTTCTTGATCCATACCTCGGAACCTTGTTGTTTAGACGAGACGCCATAAGGTCTATCTCCGGTAGACCCCATCTGTTCACCAGTGTCTGAAACACTTCTGGGTGTAGTGCCCATTCGGTTTCCTGAATGGTGTGCCGACTGAGAAAATCCGCTTCCCAATTTAGTACACCCGGGACAAATACTGCTGACAATGCCGGGAGATGGAGTTCCGCCCATTTTAGAATGGGAGTTACTTCCTCCATCAGACTCTTGCTGTGAGTTCCTCCTTGATGATTGAGGTATGCTACTGCCGTCGCATTGTCTGAGCGGATCTGGACTGGTCTTCCTTGTAGATTGTCCTTTGCCTGAACCAGAGCCAAGTAAATGGCTCTTATTTCTAACAGATTTATCGGCAGGCGACTTTCCCTTGCGGTCCATTTTCCCTGGAACCATAGGCTTCCGAGTACCGCCCCCCAGCCTTGCAGGCTGGCATCTGTTGTCAGGACTTGCCACTCTTTTATCCAAAAGGGTCTCCCCTTGTTTAAATGGTCTGTCTGTAGCCATCATGCTAGAGACCTTTTTACATTAACTGGAATCTTTATCATCTGCTTCTTTATCGTTTGATGATTTCCGTTCCATTTGGTCAGAATAAGGTGCTGCAATGGTCTGGAGTGGAATTGCGCATATTCCACCATGTCGAAGGTTGATACCATCAGACCCAACAGTCGCATTGCTGCATGGACTGACATTGTCTGGGCTTGCAACGCTTCCTGAGCCATGACCTGCACCGTGACTATCTTTTTCTCTGGTAAGAGAACTTTCTGTAGGTCTGAATCCAATATGGCCCCCAAATGAACCATCCGCTGTGACGGATTCGGGGACGACTTCTTCCAATTTATGAGCCACCCGTGTCTCTGTAAACAAACTATCGTCTGTTGAAGATGGCTCAACAGTAAATCTTGCGACTGTGCTAAGATTAACAGGTCGTCGAGGTATGGGAATATTCTTATCCCCTGCTTGCGCAGACAAGCTGCCATAACCACCATGATCTTGGTAAACACCCTGGGTGCTGTAGCTAGCCCGAAAGGCAGAGCTTGGAACTGAAAATGTTCCTGGAGGATGGCAAACCTGAGTTAACACTGATGTGACAGTGCTATAGGCACATGTAGGTAAGCATCTCGTACATCCAGAGATACCATGTAATCTCCCGTTTCCACAGCCAACATTATGGAGCGTAACGTCTCCATGTGGAACTTCGGGATCCATATGTATTTGTTCAACATTTTCAGATTTAGAATTGGTCGATATGACCCATTTGGTTTCTGGATTAGAAATAGATTGTAGTAATACCCCTGTCCCGTTTGTGATGGAGGTACTGGGACAATCGCACCTGACTGCAGTAATTTTTGGACTGCTTCTTGCAGGGCATTGGCCTTCGACTCTATACGAGACGGGCTGGTGCAAAAAAATCTTTGAGGAGGCTGCCTCCTGAATGGGAACCCATACCCCTGAGATACTACCTTCTGCACCCAGGCATCTGCTGTTGACTGTTGCCATATGTGTGCAAATTGAAGGAGTCGGCCCCCAACCCTGGAATCCTCCAGGCGGAGGCCCGTCTCTTCAGGCTGACGGTTTCTGTTCAGGTTTGGAAGATGGCTTTTTGCTAGCCCACTGCTTCCTACCCCTGGATTTAAACTGGGGTTGCTTAGGCTCCTCTTTAGCTTTTGCTTTGCCAGCGAAATGAGCGAAATTTTAAACCCTTGGACTTAGGGTTATAAGCAGCCGGAAATCTGACCTTTTTCGATTCAGCCTCTGATTCTAGGATATTTGATAAAGGTTTTCCAAATAATATATTACCGACAAAAGGCAATGCTTCCAATTCTTTCTTGGACTCCGCATCTGCCTTCCAGGTCCGTAGCCAAACTGCTCTGCGAGCGACTACTGTCAAGGCTGAAGCTTTAGAAGCAACTGTGCCTACATCAATTGCTGCTTCTTCCAAATACTGGGCAGATTGTCTTAACCGGCAAAAATGATCCTCTTGCTCCCTAGTAGGAGAAGGGATGTCATTCTCTAGTTCCTCTATCCATTCGCCCATTGCCTTTGCTACCCAGGCCGAAGCCACAACAGGTCTTACCACTGCTCCTACTAGAGAAAAAAAATATTTTTCAAAAGGCTATCTACCCTTCTGTCTGTGACATCATTTAGTGAGGTAGATGACAGTGGTAAAGCAGATTTATGCACGAGTCGCAGAACATGTGCATTTACTTTTGGAGGAACTTCTCTTTTCGAACAATCCACAGCTGGAAATGGATAATAAGAATCCCATCTCTTAGGAATCTTATACTTTTTACTGGGCGCTGCCCAAGACTCATCCATCATTTCTGTCAGCTCATCTGACGCTGGGAATTTAGCTTTCACTGATTTTGTTCGTTTAAATACAGGTGCTTTAGATTTTAACACTGTCTTGGCTGGCTCTTCCAACGAGAGAACAGCTTTCACAGCATTAATAAGTTCAGCTACATCATCTGAACTAAAACTCTGCGACTGATCATCATACGGAGTCGAATCTATTGTCTCATCGTCCGATGTATCATCTTGTGTAGTCTGCCACATAGACGTATCTGTCTTAGTCTTACCTGCCCCTTGGTTGCTTGTAGAGGCTACTGGAACCAAGCCGTAGGAAGGGAGCTGCATGTATGGGTTCATAGTGTAACCTAACCCTTGAGGTGGTGCTACTGTAGTTAGTTAACTTGTCCGCTATAGAAGATAGAGTCTTTGCGAACATATTCCATGGTGGCTCTGTTGGTGGTTGAACCAACTCCTGTTTTTTACTTCGCTGAAAAGCGAAACAGTTTGCACACAAACCCTCATAAGTGACCAATTGATTCATATCAATTACCCCTGACTTACAAGATAAGCATGTTAGGGCTATAGGGAGTGCTTGATAAAATTCTCCTCATCACTTTTGCCGCTCACAGACATGGTAATAATCTGTTATTGACTACACAATTTTGTGACTGAAAAACACCCTATATGTCAGTATATAGAGGTGAGATCAATCTGACCACAGTGCACCTGATTTGAGGGTCAGAACAGGACTGACATTACACAGAAAAGTCAGCACACATACTAGCAGTCAGTCACATGTTAAAGCATTAGACATTGTCATATGAGAATACAACCTCCATAACAACTTATACATAAGTAGGAAAATTGTACTTCTGTTTTAACTGGCTCTTTTTTTCAACATAACATGCAGAAAACACAGTAATATACAGGTCTCATATGCAACATGTACTAAAAATTAACAATGCATACTAAGAAGTAGAAGGAATTTTTAGTACTGTATATCCTGCCTCCGGAGAGCGGGATACAGGGAGACTCACCACACTTCCATATCCAAGCAAATACGCTGAGTGGATTCAGACGCTACTGGTGTACACTGCCGCTCTTGGTAACTGATAACGGACACGGACGCTCACCAAGAGACACACAGGAACTGGCCATGAACTCAGAGGAGGGACGGCCAGGAGAGCGTCTGAATCCCCCCGTTGACTTAAACTCCCAGGATCGCGGCCTCTACCTAGTCCTGGCGCCTATGATCCCCGGAGCGTAGCGCTGTCACACTCGAGATGTTCGGCGCATCAACACACTGTTTGTAGTCTCCACCAAATCAGTGAAGCTGTGTCCTGACCCCTCTAGTAAGAGGAAGTCCATAGACTCACCGTCTCCCCATGCTCCGGCCACAGCCTGGTTACGTCTGCTGGACCTGCTAGAACATCCAACACAGACGCCCGTCGAGACAGCACTGATACCCAAAGGTAAGCGTTGTTGCGACCCGGTGGGGAGTTGTTGGAGCGACTCTTTCTAATATGCGTTTAAGACGCTGTTAAGAGAAGTCGCTCAAAAAAACAATATAGTAAGTCTATAAAAAATAAAATAAAAGCTTTAGGCTGCTTTATTCACAGCAGCCCTGTGACCATGCGGCTTCCTGCCGCACCAAGCAAAAAACTGATCTGACTGAGTCAGTGGGCGGGACTATATAGTGGAGGCCCCAATGCATCCTGGGAGGCCAGAAAGCTTGTGACCGTGTTGGTGCCATTTTCGCTGTCGCTCGACAATATCCCAATGTTATCCTGTGGATAATCCTGTGGACCCAGCCAGAGAAATAAGAATTGGTTTAGAGAGAAAATCTGACCTGCGCCCATGCCATGGTGATCTAGTGGGATTGCCTGTACTGCCACAGTGTCCACCGCCAGTGCACGCGGCCCGCCTCCCACTGACTGCGCCGGATCACGATAAAGACCGGGTCCCGCGAGCGGGACCCACTTACCACCTCCCGAAGCGCGGCCACGTGTGTCTAACGTGAAGAAAACCGGAGCCTCCGCTGTAGGTACCCGGCAACCAGGGCTCGGGAGTGTACAGCGCCACTGGGGAGAGCTGGAGCTGCAGCAGTGAATGTCAGAAGACATTTAGCACCGCTGCTGCCCTTGAAGTCTTCACTTTTTTCTTCATAAAAAGCTTTTCTTAGGGCTGCTTGGAGCAGCCCCTCTGTTAAATGCCTGCTTACTGCAGCACCAACTTACAAAACTGAACTCCTGGGTGATATAGGAGGCGGCGCTGTGCATTCTGGGAACAGTCAAAGCTTTGAGCCTGTTGGTGCCTCGGATCAAGATCCTACTCTACACCCCATTGTCCAATCCTTGTGGAGCCCAGTGTACCCTGCAGCAGAAATAGTGTTATCAACGGTAAGTCTACCATAATGATTATTTTGCTCTATATCTGTTATTACTGTAAGCCGACAGTGCCAGGGCCATCTATTTTGCTCTATATCTGTTATTACTGTAAGCTGACAGTGCCAGGGCCATCTTAATAGTAATAATAATTTTATTTATATAGCGCTCTTTCTCCAACAGGACTCAAGGCGCTTTACAGATATCAAAAGCAATGCACATAATATAGAAGATTTAAGTAATACAGCAATAGATAAGCCACAAAGACATAAAAGAAAACCTTAAGCACACAGAAAGCATAATACAGGATTGGTGAAGGCATTTTGGGTAATAACTTCCAAGGGTTGTATATTCCACCCTCACTAGGGTACCAAGTGCAGCAGCCATCTTGGGCGTACACAGCATAGGATTACCCAGGATGAAATAGTCTACTCCTAGAAGAGATAACACAAAATGGGTGTGATTTCAGAGTCCTAAAGTTCAGAGTAGGGTTCCAACAAAACCACCAGGTCCATGTATTTTTCATCCCATGCACAAGCGTACCAGATGAGGCAGCCATATTGGGCGCACTTTGAAGGTTACACTGTCGGAGATGAGCCATACAAGGGCCCAGTGCATATATGGGAAAACGGACACCTGTGTAGTAGTAATATGATTTTACCCTGTATGTAGGGCGTAATGGCAGGGTGTGCAATCAGTGGAGGTACAAAACACACAGTGGGGGGCGAATTTAAAACAAAAAAACAAATAAAAAAAAAGTGTGAAAACCCCCAAAACATTTGAATGTAACCAGTGGCAGTAGGAAAATTGGGATAACATTATCATAGTATGGGTGGGAATGAGAATGTGGGGAGCGCCGTCAAGTTTAATGGAGATGTCCCCGCTGAGCCTGGTGCTCTCTCCCCCCCACAGCTCCATCTTGAGGGTTAGGCCCAGAGGCAGACTTGATGTTCTCAACCAGAGAGGTGGTAAGCCTGATCCTGAAGATCTCATGGTAGAGGTAAAGAAAGGCCACTTAATGATCCTGAGTTTTGTGGTTGCAACGCAGTCTTTCTGTTTTATTGTTGGTTTGTTTGCCTTCTGTTTTCTTTCGGTCTTCTGTTTTCTTTCGGTTTAACACTGCTGGTGATTTTAGCTGCCACTTCATATACTAGGCACTGCAGCGTCCTAGAGGACTGGCATTCTGCCCTATACTGAATAAATAAGTCTATGAACACATGTTCATCCTGATTACATTCCCCTCCCCCACACAGCAACCCTCCACCTTCAGCAAAAGGTGTTAATCAAATTTAACAAATGTATGGTCAGTAAACTATACTCTATCACTAGAAGTTCTTTGCATAGTACAGATATAAATCCACTTAGTTTTCTAAAGTTTTAACCATGCAATGTAAGCTGGAATAGTCTGCAATATTGTTTACCTAGTAATACTTCAGTAAAAGCAGTTGGAATAACGAGATTTATGGTAATAATTTACAGTTGTTGAATCTCTTTCTGCGAGATACACTGGGCTCCACAGGGAATAACATCAGGGTGTAGAGTAGGATCTTGATCCGAGGCACCAACAGGCTAAAAGCTTTGACTGTTCCCAGAATGCATAGTGCTGCCTCCTCTATAACCCCGCCTCTGTGCACAGGAGCTCAGTTTTGTTAACCAGTCCAATGCAGTAGCAGGTAAAAGAGACGACAACCGTTAGTAGCCACATACACCACATTCTCACGACAGGAGAAGGTATCAGAGGCTAATACCATACAAACCCAAAGAAGCTAAGTGCGTCAGGGTGGGCACCCTGTGGAGCCCAGTGTACCTTGCAGAAAGAGATTTAACAACGGTAAGTTCTTACCATAAATCTTGTTTTCTGCTGCGGGGTACACTGGGCTCCACAGGGAATGACATCGGGGATGTCCTAAAGCAGTTCCTTATGGGAGGGGACGCACTGTAGCGGGCACAAGAACCCGGCGTCCAAAGGAAGCATTCTGGGAGGCGGATGTATCAAAGGCATAGAACCTTCTGAACATGTTTCCTGAGGACCACGTAGCCGCCTTGCATAATTGTTCAAGGGTCACACCACGGCAGTCCGCCCAAGAAGGTTCAACCGACCGAGTAGAATGGGCCTTGATGGTAGCAGTAGCTGGAAGGCCAGCCTGTACATAAGCATGTGCAATCACCATTCTAATCCATCTGGCCAGGATCTGCTTGTGAGCAGGCCAGACACGTTTGTGAAAACCAAACAGTACAAAGAGAGAATCTGACTTCCTGATAGGAGCTGTCCTCTTCACATAGATACGGAGAGCCCGTACCACATCCAAAGATCGCTCTTTGGAAGACAATACAGGAGAGACAAAGGCCGGAACCACAATCTACTGATTAAGATGGAAAGAAGACACCACCTTAGGTAGGTAGCCGTAACGTGTTCTAAAACCGCCTGGTCATGGTGAAAAATCAGATAGGGGGACCTACAAGACAAGGCACCCAAATCCGACACCCGTCTAGCAGAGGCAATAGCCACCAGAAACAATACCTTAAGGGAAAGCAACTTAAGGTCTGCAGATTCAAGAGGCTCAAACTGAGATTCTTGTAAAGCCTCCAGAACCATCTAAAGGAGCCACAGGCTGGACGTAAGGAGGTTGAATCCTTAACACACCCTGAGTGAACGTATGAACATCAGGCAGAGTGACAATTTTTCTCTGAAACCAAACCTTTAAGATTAGGAAATAGTTTAAAAACATGCGCAGATTAATTCACGGGTGCAGCTAAAAATTATATATCTCAGAGTGTATATCCCTTTACACTTAACAAATAGATTGAGAGGAAAAAGGAGAGATACAAACTAAAAGCGCTCCCATAAAAGCCAAGTTTACAAACACACACCCAGTGGATACATAAAATCGATTGGTCACGTACACTGGTAATTCAGGAGATGAATAAAGATCCAACGTTGATTAAAGGCAGATGGATCTAATTCTCATAAAATTATAAGACAAAAAGAAAGTGCAATAGTGCACTTATCTTTGTTTAAAAGGCATGAATTTATTTTAATATTGCACTTACACCAAACAGATGAGGTCAGTAGCATGTAAAATGAATCCTCTTTGGCAGTACAGCAACAAAGGACTGGATGATAACAGTCCTAATAATGTCCAACGCTGATATCAAACAAATGCAGCTGAACCTCATAAAGAGCAGAAGAAAGTGCAATAGTGCAATTATCCTTTTTTTTTAAAACAAGGGTTTATTTTTAAACAGTGCACTTACATCAAGTAGATAAAATAAAAGCATATAGATAAATCCCCAATGAGGAATACAGCCACAGGAAGCAAGGTCTGGAAGGGGCCAGATGGATATAGCACCTTAAGGAAAACGGCTCCGGAAACCAGGATCCAACACAGTCCCTCAGCGTCCAGTGCAGATGGTAAAACTCAAACGGGGTCACAAGTAAAGCGGGAGAGTACTCTCCCGCTTTACTTGTGACCCCGTTTGAGTTTTACCATCTGCACTGGACGCTGAGGGACTGTGTTGGATCCTGGTTGCCAAAGAGGATTAATTTTACATGCTACTGACCTCATCTGTTTGGTGTAAGTGCAATATTAAAATAAATTCAGGCCTTTTAAACAAAGATAATTGCACTATTGCACTTTCTTTTTGTCTTATAATTTTATGAGAATTAGATCCATCTGCCTTTAATCAACGTTGGATCTTTATTCATCTCCTGAATTACCAGTGTATGTGACCAATCGATTTTATGTATCCACTGGGTGTGTGTTTGTAAACTTGGCTTTTATGGGAGCGCTTTTAGTTTGTATCTCTCCTTTTTCCTCTCAATCTGAAACCAAACCGACAAGGCAGAAATATGAACCTTGATGGGGGCCAGACGAAGGCCCAAGTCCAGGCCCTGTTGTAGGAAGGCCAAAAGTTTGGCCGTACTAAACTTGTAAGCTTCATGATTGTTAGATGCGCACCAAGCAAAGTAAGAATTCCAGACCCTATGGTAAATCCGAGCAGAAGCCGGCTTACGGGCCTTCAACATAGTCTGACTGACCGACTCAGAAAAACCTTTGGCCCTCAGAACGGAAGCTTCAAGAGCCACACCGTCAAGCCAGCCAGACCAAATCCTGATATACACAGGGGCCCTGAACGAGGAGGTCTAGGCGCTGTGGAAGTAGAAGGGTACGCTCTATCGACAGACCCTGAAGGTCTGAGAACCAATGCCGTCTGGGCCACGCTGTTCTGAGGGCTGCTCGAGCAGCCCACCTGTTGTATGCCTGCACTGCATGGCACCAAGTACAAAACTTAGTTCCTGTGCACAGAGGCGGGCTTATAGAGGAGGCGGCGCTATGCATTCTGGGAACAAACCTTTTAGCCTGTTGGTGCCTCGGATCAAGATCCTACTCTACACCCCGATGTTATTCCCTGTGAAGCCCAGTGCACCCCGCAGCAGAAAGTCTGCAATATCGTTTACCTAGTAATATTTTAGTAAAAGCAGTTGGCATAGTCTGCAATATTGTTTACCCAGTAATACTTCAGTAAAAGCAGTTGGAATAGTCTGCAATATAGTTTACCTGTTGATGAGAAGGGGAGAGGAGGAGTCAATTTGCAATCGATATCAGTTGAAGATGTAACTAATGATATTCAGGTATAACACTGCTATTGATTTTAGCTGCCACTTTATAATTAGCCACTTCATATACTAGGCACTGCAGCGTCCTGACCTATACTAATCTTGGACCATAAAGTAAAACAAAGTGATGCATCAATTTGCTCTATACCTAAAACATACTTTGAGGAAGCAAATGAAAAGTTTTATATACAGAAAGTATCTTTTTTCCAGGAAATATAGTGGGCACACAAAGCAGTACATGAGACATCTAAACCATTTTTACATATCTGCCTAAGCAACTTAAAATATATAACAGTTTTAATGTACTGTACACAGACTATGAAAACATCAGGGAAAACTTTTTATTTATTTTAAAATAAATACTATATACCAAACTACTAGTCAATATAATTTGAATTAAATAGAATTTTTTTTTTTTAGTATTATACAAAAATAACCATGACACGTAAATTGTATTGAAAGGCAAGTAACCATAGCTTTATTACTTAATAATTTATTGCACTTGTTTGCATTAGTGTCTAAAAGAAATGTGCATTGAGCAATGTAACAAAATCCAGGAGGAATTTTGTCTGTAGTAGACAGAGACTGTAAGAGAATGCAGAAAGGCTTTTTTTTGGGGGGGGAGAAGAGAACCTAAAAATCAAGAGTGAGTGCTTTGATGGAGGGGACAAAAATCAAACACAGGTTTAGTTTTAAAAGTCATGTAATACTCTCTTCTGTTTCACGAAAATATCACTAACAAATTACATTAGATCTACGGAGTTCTGTGATCACTGCTGGCCTAAGACTGACTTAAAACCAGCAGCCAAAGACAACTATAGGTAATTTGGAAACTTATTTTTACAAATGTATTCTTGTTAATTCATTTTTCCAAAACACTTATGCTGGACATATATTTTGCAATATCAGTAACTAACCTGATGTTGCATTAAAAATAGCCACAAAACCTCTACCACGCCATATTATAACACAATAATCAGATTATTACCTGTGTGCAGCCTTTTTCTAATTGCACTAACAGGCCCATCACATCCAAATTAGTAAAAATCTATGCTTAGCCATAGTGGACACTAATTCGGTCACTTGAATTTTGGCCCAAGTGGATGGCTTAAATCAGGTCTCTCAAAAATGTTTTAGTTTAAATAAAATAAAAATTTAAAATGCACATATTACTGCTTTGTCCAAGAAGCAACAATCAATACTTTGCCATTATGTTCCTCAGTTTGTATGCAAATGAAAAAATAAAAATGAAGCATGCAATGAATATGGTCTATGTTGTCCTCAGTGCAGATATACGTTTCACACTATTAAAGAATTATATTTCCCATCAATAGCTCACCTTCAATTATCTGAATGATATATTTCATTGCAAGTTTTCCAAACTCAACAATTTCTGCCCGATGATTGTTTTGGAGAACAATGTATTAGGTTTCCAAATTAGATCTAGTTTCTTTGGATGTCAGTTTCATTTTCAGAAAACTCCAACTTGAGAAGAGAGAGTTCTCAATGCGTTTCACTAAAGCCAGATGTGCTTGTGCCTCTGACATCACAAGCTCATCCTGCCACGTTTGTGATACCTGTGTTGTTATAATCACCCTTCATCTAGTCTTCCACAACATTCAAATCTGTTGCTAGAAACATTTGGTCCATATAATAATCAAATATATCTATTATAAAAATAAACATGTATGTCTTGTATAAAATAATACGTTCCCCCCCCCCCGTTCAAATTGCACAGTAAAAACAGCTCGGTTTTTATATCTTAATACTGTTATTCAAGAATTTCGGCCGTAATTTACATATTTCGTTTTGGGTACATAAAATATGGGAAAAGCTGATCTGTAACAAAACATATATACTATTTCTCTTTTTTTCCTCCAACAGCCATGTTTGATGGAAGATAAAATAAGGTCATACACATTAGAAAATGGTCAAAAATACATGCTGCTTACAGTTGACATTAATGCTGCAAATAGCAATATGGAACATGAATACAGCTTTTATTTACAAAACCTATGTTCAAGTGAATCATTGTACTAAGGTAATAAATAGGAACCTTATTGTACCTTCTTTAAAAAAACAAAAACTAGACAAAAGAGGGACTGCTCTCTGGGGTCAGTCGCGGCCGTTAAAAGGAGGATTCTGTAGAAGCACAGTGCAGTTGATGAACCAATAATTAAGAGGGTTGTGTCCACTGCAAAGTGCAAAAAATGGCTTAGACGGTCCTGCAATATTATTATACATATCCAAAATAATAGACAATCTTTATATTGAGAGAAGTATTCACAAAAATACATTATATTTACATAGTAATACCAAACCTTTACAGATGTATGAAAGAGAAATCACAGCACCCAAATTGCTCAGTAATTCTGAAGCCTGTTCTCCAATCCATCGTAAGCCTGTGTCTATGTGAGACTGCCAGCACATGCCAAGTTACTTGTCCCCACACCCTGCACACGCGCCTCCACTGTGCACAAAGCAGCCATGATCAGAAACTGCTGGCATACAAATGCTGATGCAGCAGCAAGCACCGTTATCAAGACTCTAGAAATTCTTGGGTTAAGAGAACCTGAAATAGATGGGTGGCATAGGCTGCATTTCTGTTACCACACACAGTAACACGCGTCTCTGGAGCATCTGCAAGTGTGAAATGTTATTCTGCTAAAATGCGGAACCACACAATGTGCAAGCCCAGAGGAGGATTATTATGCAATGGTCTCACCAGGCATTACTTTGTAATCCGCATTTTGTAGTAGAGATCTTTTTTTCCCTGCGCTGCACACACTTCTGAAGAATATTTCTCCTCTTGCCAGACAGCTCAGCAAAGCTTTGTTTCCATGATCTAGGTGCTATTAAATCCTGAAGCACATGCAGTTCTCATTAATAAGGAAGATTAAAATTATATTTGGGGGAAAAAAAAGAATGTAAACAAACAAAATACAAATATAAGGCTTTCTTAAGGGATGGTTTCTTAGAAACCACTGAAAGACAAAAAAGAAAAGTCCTTTTCATACTCATTAAAACTGGCAGTCATGTGACCAGCCACTGGTGATTATAATCACTAATACTGCTGTGATCTCAGTCTGAAAAGCTTGCTCTGCATTAGGAAATAACGCAATCATAACTCCCATCCTGAAAGACCTCTTCTTGCTCTTGTTTAGAGGTGGACTCCTCATGCCTGCTCATACTGCTGCTACTGGTCTCACTTTGAGGAATGGAACTGAGGCTGGTCAAGCTACGGATCTCCTCTGCCCTCGGGCTGGATTGTTCTGCGACCTTTGAGATGATGGAGGGCTGAAAGGTTTCAGGTTGTACTTGCTCCACTGTCACTTCACTCAGCTTCTGCAGTTGAGGTTTTATGATGTTTAGGAATGGCTTGTATCCGGGGCTGCAGAGTAACAAATACAAATATTTCATATTAACTGATTACATGTTTCTTTAAATCTAAAATACACAAACAGAACAATCATGTAAGATAGTGATGACAATATACTTAATAATAATGACTCAGCTGACTGGCTGATATTCCCAATTGGTTTGTTTTCTTACAAGCCAGGAAATATATTACTTTAAAAAATATAAAAACTTATATTTTACACATGAAGCATTATTATATATTATGAAAGAGTTGGGGTTTTAGGGATATTGGCACTCCTTTTGGAAATCACTGCTGCCTCCTACCTGTACCTAAGATCTATCCTGGAGGATCCAAGAAAGCAGTGCAAGAAATGGGTGATGTGGTGAGGTAGGTTGGCGCTGAGATTGAATGGGGGTTTTCCAATGGAAATGGTGAAAGTAATTTTTTTAGGTGAAATTGAAAACAGATTAATACAGAGGAGTTAGACCTGCGGACTCTATTCTCCTTTCACTTGGTGTCTTTTAAAAAGGTGCCCCCTCAGAGTGGCATTTAAGTACATGCAACGAGATTTTAAAAAAATAAAAAAAAATCTGTGTATTAGACACTGATATTATAGGTTATTAAAAGACACCAGGGGGGTTATGCTTAGATACATTGCTCCTTTTTTTTCCAGAAGGATTTTTGGTATAGATGGATGTACCTTGCTTACATATTTTGTGGCAAGGTAAAGCTTATCTGGGTTTCTTTTTCAAACGGTATAAGCTGGATTTTCCCAGTAATGTGAATTCTGTTGCAGAGTTCAGACTTGTACCTTAACTTACACGGTAATTGGTGTTTGAAGGCTTATCAAAGTATCTTTATATCATGTGAAGGGTCTTTTGCTAGTTTTATAACTATAGATAATAGGATTTTGGTACTTACCAGGTAAATCCTTTTCTTTGAATCCATAGGGGGCACTGGAGTACTCTTGGGATATGGACGGTTTCCGTAGGAACAAGGCACTGAATATTAAAATTTAGAACTCTCCTCCCCTCCATATCCCCGAGTACCTCAGTGTTTTTTACTGAGCCGAACAGGAGCGATAGAGAGGTCGACAATGGAGAATTACATATAACAGAACGAACAACAATAAAGTTGACACATAACGTGACTGACAACTAAACAGTTGGCACAATAACCGATAGAACTTGAAACTTGAACCAGTCGGTGAGAATGTGTTACCATACGATTCCCTGAACTTACCGCAAACTAGGTAAAACTGCTCTGGGTGGGCGTCCAGTGCCCCCTATGGATTCAAAGAAAAGGATTTACCTGGTAAGTACCAAAATCCTATTTTCTTTTTCATCCACTAGGGGTCACTGGAGTACTCTTGGGACGTACCAAAGCTTCCCCCGTGGGCGATAGAGCAGTTTGGCACCTGTAACACTAGGCGGCCAAAGCTAGATGCTGATGCCGCAAACGTATCAAACTTGTAAAAGCGCACAAACGTGTGCACTGATGACCAGGTAGCCGCACGGCAAAGCTGCGTCGTAGAAGCCCCACGACCAGCTGCCCATGAAGTTCCCACAGAACGTGTGGAATGAGCCGTTACTGATGTAGGCGGCTGTAACCTAGCATGAAGGTAAGCCTGACGTATGGTCAGTTTAATCCATCTGGATAAGGTCTGCTTAGAAGCTGGCCAACCCATCTTGGCAGCATCATACAGAACAAACAACGTATCCGTCTTACGAACTGTAGACGTTCGGGACACATAAACGCGTAATGAGCGTACCACATCCAAGGTTCCAGAATTTCCTGACAGGAACTACTATTGGCTGCTTTGGTAGGAAAGCGGGATTTGTCCGAAGTTCCGCTCTGTCATCATGAAACACCAAATACGGTGGCTTGCATGACAAGGCACCCAAATCGGAAACACGCCTTGCCGAAGCCAAATGCTAGTAGGAAAATTGTTTTCCAAGTGAGAAACTTAATATCCACTTGGTGTAAGTGTTCAAAATATGACGACTATAAGAAATCTAAAACCAGATTCAAGTCCCATGGCGCTGTAGGTGGAATGAATGGAGGCTGTACTCTGAGGACACCTTGCAGAAAAGTGTGTACAGACGGCAATAGAGCCAATCGTCTTTGAAAGTAAATTGACAAAGCAGATACCTGCACCTTTAGTGTAGATAAACGCAGTCCTCCATCTAACCCCGTCTGTAGAAATAACAAAAGACGGGATAACTTGAAAGATGATGTCGGAAACTTCCGATCCTCACACCAACCTATATAGGCACGCCAAATTCTGTAATAATGAGCTGCCGTAACTGGCTTCCTAGCACGTAACATGGTTGGTATAACCAATTCTGGAATGCCCTCTATCCTTAAGAGGGCGGTCTCAACAGCCACCCCGTCAAACGCAGCCACGCTAAATCGGGGTAAAGGAACGGACCCTGTTGTAACAGGTCCGGACGAAGTGGGAGCGGCCAAGGCTCGTCTGCGAGTAGTCCTCGGAGATCCGAGAACCAAGCTCTCCGAGGCCAATGAGGCGCCACTAGTATGACTGTGACGGACTCTCGTTTGATCCGTTTTAGCAACAGAGGGAGCAGCGGAAACGGTGGAAACAGGTACACGAGGCTGTACGGCCACGCGACGGTGAGAGCATCCACCGCCACCGCTTTTGGATCTCGCGTTCTGGACACATACTGGGGCGTTTGGTGATTGTGGCGAGATGCCATCAGGTCCACATGAGGGTAACCCCACCTCTGGGCCAACATGTGAAACACTTCTGGATGTAATGCCCATTCTCCTGGATGAAAATCCGGACGGCTGAGATAATCCGCCTCCCAGTTGTCCACTCCCGGAATGAACACTGCCGACATCATCACTTGGTGACGCTCGGCCCAATTGAGGATTCGAGCTACTTCTCGCATTGCCATGCGGCTTCTCGTTCCTCCTTGTTTGTTGATGTATGCGACCGCCGTCGCATTGTCAGACTGCACCTGGACAGGCTGAAACCGAAGAATGTGCGCTGCTTGTCGTAGCGCATTGTAAATTGCCCGGAGTTCCAGGACATGTATAGACAGCAATCTTTCGTGAGCCGCCCAGAGACCCTGGAGCTGACCAATTTTGAACTACAGCTCCCCAACCTGAGACTCGCGTCCGTCGTTAGAATTACCCAATTCCAGGCGCCGAACCGTTTCCCTGCGGTCAGATTGTGTACATTGAGCCACCAGAGTAGAGATACCCTGGCCCGTGGCGACAACCTCACTCTGTGGTGAATCTGCAGATGCGAGCCTGACCACTGTGCGAGCACATCCAGTTGAAAAGGACGTGAGTGAAGTCTCCCGAACTGAAGCGCTTCGAAAGCCGCCACCATTGTGCCTAAGAGGCGAATGCACAAATGTACCGAGACTGTGCGTGGCTTGAGCACCAATCGAACCAGATGACGAATGATCTGTACTTTCTGTTCTGGTAGGTAAATTCTTTGATTTACCGTATCGAGAATCATACCTAGGAATTGCAGTCGTTGAGACGGAATCAGATGTGATTTCTTGAAGTTGACAATCCAACCGTGCTGAACTAGGACATCGTACGTTAGCAACGCATGTTGGAGGAGCATCTGTTGAGATGGAGCTTTGATGAGCAGATCGTCCAAGTACGGAACTATTATTACTCCCAGGGATCTGAGATGAGCTATCATTACAGACATCACTTTGGTGAATACCCGAGGCGCTGACGAGAGGCCAAACGGTAGAGCCTGAAACTGGTAATGGTTCTGCCGGATTGCAAACCGCAAGAACCTCTGATGAGGTGGCCAAATAGGAATGTGTAAATACGCATCTTTGAGATCCAGCGCAATCATGAATTCCTGTGGCTCTAAACCTGCAATTACCGACCGCAGAGATTCCATCTTGAATCTGATTGAGGCCCTTTAAGTTCAATATTGGCCTGACCGAGCCATCCGGCTTTGGTACCACAAACAGACTGGAATAATAACCCTGCCCCTGTTGGTGTACAGGGACCGGAATCAAAACTGCCGACTCCAGCAGAGACTGAATGGCAAGTTGCAGAACCGCCCGTTTGTCGTCCGACACAGGCAGTCCTGTCTTGAAAAACCGCAGTGGCGGGTGACAGTCGAACTCTATTTTGTAACCTTTTAGCACTAAATTGCGGATCCACCCATCTGTGGACGTCTGGAACCACGCCAAATGGAACGTCTGAAGGCGTGCTCCCACAACTGGAGATCCAAGATGGGCTGGCAGTCCGTCATGCCACTGGTTTGTCGGTGACCTTAGCGTCTTGACGACTGGCGTTTGTTTGTTGGAAACCACGCCCTCGACCTCGTCTACCGGCCGTGGCTGGTCCCCTACCACGGCCTCGAAAGGGCTGAGGCCGAAAGGATTTGAACGCCGGGCCCGAGTATTTCCGCCTAGGCGCCGTTGGAGGCAATGGTAAGAAAACAGACTTACCACCCGTGGCCTCAGCAATCCATTTGTCCAATTCAGGACCAAACAACTTCTCGCCACCGTAAGGTAACGGCTCTATACCTCTTTTGACCTCCGCCTCCGCTTGCCAAGAGCGCAGCCAGAGTGCTCGTCGTGCTGCAACTAGCGACGATGAAAGGCGAGAAGTGAGCTGACAGACGTCAGTAGAAGCTGAACATAGATAATCAGCAGCTTCCCAGATTTGATCAGCGAGAAGTATAAGGTGATCGTCATGTAGGGCAGACTTGAGTTCTGTTATCCATACCATGAGCGCCTTTGTTACCCAAATGCCAACCAACCCAGGTCTAAGCAACACTCCTGCTGCTATATACATGGATTTTAGCATAGCTTCAATTTTACGGTCTGAAGGGTCTTTAAGCGTAGTAGCCGTTGGTACTGGTATGGTTAATTTCTTTGTAAGTTTAGACACAGACGAATCCACCAATGGCGGATTCTCCCATGTAGCTGTCACAGACACCGGAAACGGGTAACTAGACTTAAATCTGCGAGGTATAGAAAACAGTTTATCCGGATTCTTTCGTGTTTCCAGTAACATCTTATTAAGAGATTCCGAAACCGGAAAACACATCGGAGTCCTCTGTCGTTTAGCAAAGACGACTTCATCATTTGTCAGAGGCTCCTCAGATTCTGTAAACCTCAGAGACTGACGCACCTCTCTGATGAGATTATCAATGCCTGGGCTGTCAAAATCTTCACTATCGGACTGCTGGTCTACTTCGCCAACCCTCACCGTCATCTTGCGCAGTGAGGTCTGGCATAGAATCATCAGACTGTAACATAGCAGAAACTGGTAAATCATAAGACAAAGTACATTTATCCCTACTACCCAAAATGGACTTAGACTGTTGGCAAGGCTGAGACCCCTCTGGTAGTCCTAGCGGTCTCACCCTAGACTCAGATCTTGCCGCTTCCCGCTCCTGTCGAGCGGCGGCCAATTCTGATTGCAATCCAGCCATGACATCTGCTAGCATAGCCCATGGAGGGTCCGGGGATGAAACCGGCTTAGACAGCGGAGCAGAGATTGTATCCGTAGCTGAATCCACAAAACATACTGTACATGTGGTAGATCCATCCGGTAACACACTCTGACAGACATGGCAGTGCTTTTTTGGTTTTGCCGGTGCCTTACTCATTATGCAGACAGACAATACAACATACAAAGACAGACAACCTGCACGACTCAGTAAATAATACCAAGGTGTCTCTCTCTCTCTCTCTATATATATATATATATATATATATATATATATATATATATATATATATATCTGGCAAAGTGTAGTGCACGTGGCCAGTACTATATGAAACTGATCCCAAATTCCCACCAACACCCCTGCGCCTCCGGTGGAGTAGAGATGTAGTACAGGAACGTTCTGGAATCACAAACTGGAAGACAGGAAGCAAGATTAAAATGGCCACCATGCCTCACAGTGCAGGGTATATGTAACAAGTGCAGCCAACCCTGTAATATAGGCTTAACAGCCTATTTCATCAATGTCACCCCCCTTATGCAGACCTCCGCTAATGTCATCTCCCCCCCCCCCCCTTCTGCTCCCTCCCCCGTGGCCCGTGTACCGCTGTCTGAGCGGGAATTACCGGGGAGCGGGTATCTCACTCCCAGCGCAATCAGGGTGCAGGGAGCCGGGGAGCGCTGTAATGGAGCGCGGTCCTACAGCGGCGGCCGGCGGGTGTGAGCGGCGGGTGCGAGTGGCGGGTGCGAGCGGCGGGTGAGCGCGGCGGCCGGCGGGTGTGAGCGGCGGCCGGCGGGTCTCAGCGGTGGAGGCGGCGCTGCTCGGAGCGGTTGCCGGGGCGGCCTGTCAGGAGAGGCGGGTGCGGGCGCAGTGAGAGCGGCGTCAGTGAAAAGTGTCCCCACACAGCGGGGCGGCAGCGTGCGCTGACCGCCCCGTACCCCCAGCATACCTGACTCCAGAAGCGAAGGCTGTGACGGGGCTTCTATCTGTAAGCTCCGTCCAGCTGTAGCAGCAGTCAGGGAATGAGCTGCGTGTGGCTGTGAGGGTGCTCTTGTGAGGACCGACACACCATGCGCTGCTCCGTGTAGCGGCACTATCCCGGACCCAAGTTTTTACAGAAACTAGGAAAGGATGTGCTGTGAGCAAAAAATGTAAAAGTAGAAAAAAAATTTTTTTTTTAAATAAAAATATTCAAAGTAGTGTGGTTAAGCTCCACACAAGCCCTGTTGCTATGAGAAGCACAGAAAAAACACTGAGGTACTCTAGGATATGGAGGGGAGGAGAGTTCTAAATTTTAATATTCAGTCCCTTGTTCCTACGGAAACCGTCCATATCCCAAGAGTACTCCAGTGACCCCTAGTGGATGAAAAAGAAAATACGATAGAGAACAAAAGGATGCCCTGGTGCATGCCTAATTTACACTTAATTGGTGTGATGTGCTCATATCAAGGTATCTTTTAATGTTTAGTCATCTGCGTACCAGTACTCACGGATAATGCAGGGTAGTTCAATCCTGTCAAGGTATCTACCTTCTGAAAGAGATGATGTGGACCTCGGAGTAAAATTTTATAACAGACTTTTAATGTAACACAAACACAAAAAGTTCCACTTCTTAAAAACACCTAAAATATTGACTGCAGGAGGCTCCTGCCAGTCGGGAGGACAGGGCCGACCAAATAGATTAAAGTGTGTGTTACTCAAAATGCGTTGGTTGAGGACCATTGCTTGCTGGGACCGCGCTCCGCAAGTCTGGAGGAAGTTACAACCACTATGTATTTTATTTAGCCTCTATGGAAACCGGTCCTTTGTGGGCTGAATCTAGTTGGTCAGCCCTGTCCTCCCAATGGGCAGGAGCCTCCTGCAGCCAATATTTTAGGTGTTTTTAAGCAGTGGAAATTTTTGTGTTTTTATTTGGTACATTAAAAGTCTGTTATAAAATTTTACTCTGAGATCCACATCATCTCTGTTAGAAGATAAAGATACCTTGACAGGATTGAAATACCCTGCATTATCCGTGAATACTGGTATGCAGATTACTACACATTAAAATATACCTTGATATGAGCTCATCACACCAATTATGTGAAAATTAGGTATGCACCAGGGCATCCTTTTGTTCTCTACCATATAAACCAGTGGTTCTCAAACTCGGTCCTCAGGACCCCACACAGTACATGTTTTGCAGGTAATCCAGCAAGTGCACAGGTGTATTCATTATTCACTGACACATTTTAAAAGGTCCACAAGTGGAGCAAATTATTTCACTTGTGACTCTGTGAGGAGACCTGCAAAACATGCACTGTGTGGGGTCCTGAGGACCGAGTTTGAGGGGTGGTCTTCTGTTTGCCGGCGGTCGGGCTCCCGGCGCTCAGTATACCGGCGCCGGGAGCCCGACAGCCGGCATACCGACAATTATTTTCCCTCGTGGGGGTCCACGACCCCCATAGAGGGAGAATAAAATAGTGTGGCGCGCGTAGCGCGCCACCGTGCCCGTAGCGTGGCGAGCGCAGCGAGCCCGCAAGGGGCTCATTTGCGCTCGCCAAGCTGTCGGTAAGCCGGCGGTCGGGCTCCCGGCGCCGGGATGCTGGTCGCCGGGAGCCCGACCGCCGGCCAGCCGTAGTGAACCCAGTTTGAGAACCTGTGCTATAAACTATAGTTCTAAAACTAGCAAAAGACCTTCACATGATATGAAGATACCTTGATTAGCCTTCAAACACTATAGATTGCAAGCTTGCGAGCAGGGCTCTCCTACCTCTGTCTGTCTTTGCCCAGTTTTGTTCTATAACTGTTGTTCTAATTGTAAAGCGCAACGGAATATGCTGAGCTATATAAGAAACTGCTAATAAATTACCATTTAAGTTAAGGTACGAGTCTGAACCCAGCAACAGAAACTCACATTACTGGGAAAAGCCAGCTTATACCGTTTGAAAAAGAATCCCAGATAAGCTTTACCCTGCCACAAAACATGTAAGCAAGGTACATCCATCTAAAACAAAAATCCTTCTAGAAAAACTTATTCTAGACAAAAAAAAGACAGTTTGTTTTTTTTTTTTTAAATCTCGTTGCATGTACTTAAATGCCACTCTGAGGGGGCACTTTTAAAAGACATTAAGTGAAATGAGAATAGAGTCCGCAAGTCCAACTCCTCTGGATAAGTATTAATCTGTTTTCAATTTAACCTAAAAATTGACTTTCACCATTTCCATTGGAATCCCCCCATTCAATATCAGCGCCAACCTACCTCACCACATCACCCATTTCTTGCATTATTATATATTAATTTAACCTTCAAAACAAATAGCAAACAATATTATTTCTGATTAATTAAGCCGCAACCGTGGAGTAAGCTTGTTACATCTAAACTACAAAACTATAATCTAATGTGCTAAAGAAAATCCATGTTTACATGAAATCTTATAGGTCTAGGGAAAGACTACATCCCTAAATACTGTAAGTAAGTCTTTGCCTATTGGCAGACAGACTACAAGCAGGCCTCCAGGACTGGCCTATACATATCATGCTGTTAAGGAAATTGCTGAATAAATGGAGGCTTGCTGTAATTACTTCCTTGGTCTCTGGAGCAATACGTGTAGGTGTGCCCAGGAGGTTGCATATTAGTTGATAAGAACACTGTCTCAAAAGATTTTGCCCCAATCCCCCTTGACCTTCATACTCACCAGTCACTGGTGGCCCAGGCATCCACAGCCTGCAAACCGCTCTGTATACCCTGTAACATCTCATCTGCTACCTCAGGACATTGCAGAAAGTTTAACACTTGATTAATAATGGAAGATTCCCGCAGTATAAGCCCAATGATTACACACCACTCCAGGCAGCCAGCTTCCATGAAGACATGCAGCAAGTATCTGAATGAGAGAATACAACTTAATACTAAATTCAAAGTGATTAAAATAAAGTGTAATTATTTGCTGGCAATAAAACAATGCCTGATGGGGGTTTTGCAAGCAATGTAAACCTATCCTTTAATGCATGCTATCACATATCCATCTTGTACCGTAACTGGACTTGAGATTTGTGAGGTCCTTTGTTGGCCAGCTCCATAGAAATGTGTTCCAGTTCTGACTGCGTAAGACTCAGGGTGGAGAAGTTCTCATCAACCATTGTCCAGTCCCCATCCACCATGGAACTGGTTTCAGTGAGATCAGTTGCTGAGCCAATGCTACATTCATCTCCTGCAAATAACATGTTTGAAGAAAATATAATAAGTTGCAGCAGGACAAATTAGGCATGAGGCTATAGACCTTTAGCCACCATCACGCATATGGAATATGTCTACTGCTGAAACTAAACACTTCATATTGGGTGTAAGTGTCTGAGGAGCGGATGACCAGTGAATGGTTAGCTATGGCACATACACTGTTCTCTTTCCCTGGGAAATACACATCACTCTGATGGTTACTAGCCTGTAAACATATGTCACTCGGCAGGCAATCACACATCACTTGACATATTGGCCATCTGTTATTATCAAGAGTCACTGCAACAACCATCTTCCCTCCCTCACACTTCAATGGTTCTTTCTCATCATCAATCGTAGGACATATGGTACACTTACCTTTATTCAATAACGGTGACAGGAATGCATCCTGGGTGTGAGGGCTGTGAGATGAGGCTGTATCCATCTCTCTGTGAGACGTCCCAAGGCTTCCCATCCATGAGTGACTTCGAGGAGCACTGGGAACACCACTGTCCATGTCCATGCTTAGGAAGTTATCAGCAGACTGTGACTTAAGGTACTGCTCCCCAGTTACTGCACATCAACAGCAAGAGAGCAACAACTTTACTACTGCAAGTAGAACTACAGCTATATAATAAACAACTTGTTACAAAATAAGATACAAGCAAGGATTTTATAATACACAAGCAGCATGTAATAAAATCCATGGGTTAAAAGCTAAAAATCTCTGCTGATTTGTAAAAAGAAAAATGTAAGAAATCCATAGCGTTATAGAATAATTGCAGTGGATTGCTTGCTTTTGTATACAGAAATAAGAGTGCCACACAAAGAAATCTTCTTTCTGTATACTATTTATATTGACTTCAGGGAGCACCACCCACTCATGAACATCCTGTCTCCCAACTGAAGGCCCATACACACTGTGAGATTCAGGCTATGCCCGATTCTCACTATGCGACAGGGGCTAGGTTGGCATAGCAAGCACATAATGGGTGAGATTCAAATTATATATCACGCCCAATTTCCTTTCTAAAATGATCTCCGTTATCGCGCATATTGCGCCCATAGTAATCAGGTTTAGCTGTGTAAAGGGTTGGGTGCCATGCTACTCCGGGGGTAGCGAGCTGAAATAATGATACAACGGGCAGAAACAGAACGGGTGTGTAAAGGGGTGAAAAGAATTGAATCCCGCCCAATGAGTGTGCTTGCGATACTGACTATGTGCGATTTTGGCTAAGTATCGATTTTGACTATTTCTTCTATAGAGAGAGTAAAAATTGACTTGCCTGCACAGTCTATCTAGGCTTGTGATGTCTACCGCACATCGGTATCAAATCGGGATCGCAAGGTGACTTTCACCTTGTGATCTGCACTAACTTTTCTTACGGTTTTGACTATATAGTCAAAATCATAAGAAAAAAAAAATCACACCGTGTGTACACACCATGATAGACGTATATAATTCTTATATAGCTGGAATACATATAAAAACTTTTGATCACTTTTCATTCTGTGCAGAATCACACCTTACTCTGCTTGACTGCTTGCTTGTACAAGAGCATGATAACAGTAAGCCCAGATTACTTCTGTCTGAGGTTTTCTTTTATTTAAACGGTGATCATTCATCACATTATGTAACACACACTGGTCTGGTGACGCCTTATAGTCACACATATCTTAGCCCGTAACGATTCCAGATAAAACAGCCAACACACCTGCCCGGAATTTGCCATTTTTAAAAGGAGAGCTGATGGACGAAGCTGGTATAACAGGGAAAGGCCAAAGGAAATCCTTGTGAAGCTTCTTCAAGGCAGTGACAAAATCTTCCAGCCGCGCAGCACGCGTGCGTTCTTTACAT
The DNA here is from genome assembly GCF_028390025.1 of Pseudophryne corroboree. Taxonomy (NCBI): domain Eukaryota; kingdom Metazoa; phylum Chordata; class Amphibia; order Anura; family Myobatrachidae; genus Pseudophryne; species Pseudophryne corroboree. The sequence continues at coordinate 526,115,723 of NC_086444.1, read as the reverse complement.
AGCCAGCCTATCAGCTCAAAGCCCAGCTGCGCAGAAAAACAGCCAAGGTCTTTTAGTCTGATTTCTTCCAGCAGCCTCCGTGCGTGCCTCCACAGCATCATGTCTATGTACATGTTCTCTGCACAGTCGCTGTCTTTACTCCACCTAAATACACAACAGTGGCCATGGTAAATCAATTACATGTTAGTTTCAATTAAAAAAACTAGACCTCAAGGCTATCTGATTTATATTTTTAATTTTCTAATTTACACATATATACCGATAGATAGATAGATAGATAGATAGATAGATAGATAGATAGAATACAGAATAGAAAATCCTTGTATACACACACACAGACGTATCGGGAGGCCAACTCAATGTCACTCCTTGGGCGTCTGTGTGCAGACAATATCTCAGGCGCACCAGTATACTAGTTCAAATAAATGTTGCCCTAATCACAATAAAGGAAAAGGAACTGAATTTTGTATCGATTGCCACTTATTAAAAAACAAGCTGCTCCCACTTACGGCTAGAAGTATACCATACAACAATCACAAATAAATAATAAAAAGAGCGCTAAGCACCTGCTATGTCTATAAATGAATTATGCAAGCAAAGAAAGATACTTATAATATTTTTTGCATTGTATAAAATTTATTACACATAAAAAGTTAAATATTATAATCTTTCATGACTTTTGCATTCATCATAAGTTCACATAAAAATGAAAACTAGATATTATAATCTTATCAATTTTCATATATATCACAAATTCACATTAATGGGAACACTCAAAACGCTAGATGGTAACTGTAAATAGCTATTGGGACAGTCCTTGGTCTCCAACTCAAATAAAGTACATATGTTGCCACTTCTAGTAACAAATTTTTTTTTTTTATCACATAACCATGGTTAGTAATTTTGTAGCGTTATTAATTCCAGGATCTGATTCAAGTACTGAATTTTTTATTAGTGGAATCAGTCAATTATGGCTCATAGGGTATTTCAATGTCCCAGAATTTAATTAGAGGGATATCGTGAAATATTGTTGCTCACCTCCCCAGCAGCAGGGTTTTAGATGTAAAGCTCCGGGAGACGCAGTGCCCGGCTGCGCGCCGCTCGATGTATCTCTGCCGGAGTCGCGTATTCCCGGAGTGGTAGCAGCTTCACGTACTGACCTCAAAGCTTCCAGTTAGAGGGGTGAGAAGGCAGCTCTCCGCTGTGGCTGCACGCCGCTCAGCTTCTCCTCATTAATACTTTTAAGGGAGCTTCTCACCAAGGTTTAGGTTGGAGATTTTTGCCAAGATGTCTGTTCTATAGTCCCAAGCGTTGGTGTTCCCAGATGGAGTGTGGAATAGGTCCTTAACGCGTTTCTCCGATATATCAATTGAACGGTTTCATCAGAAGGTGTCCATCACTTATTCCTATCCTAGTATTTAAACACTGTTTCCACCAATCATAGACTAGTGCTCATTATAGACTGCAGGTGTACTACAGGTGTTATCTAAATAGATAGTTCAATCTAAGGCAATCTTTATTATAGCAGCACTTGCTAGGAACTATATCGTTTATAACTTATTAGATAGAATAGTTGGCACTCAGAAATAAATGGACGACACCAGCGCTGGTATAGTTGACGTTTCAGTGACAACTCCCTTTTATCAAGACATGTCTTGATAAAAGGGAGTTGTCCCTGAAACATCGACCATACCAGCGCTGGTGTCATCCATTTATTTCTGAGTGCCAACTATTCTATCTACATGCTCTGCAGTGAGGAGTTGTGCACCGGACCAAGGTGTACTATTCAAGTAAGCGTGAGTGCACACTATAATAATATTTTATATATATATATATATATATATATACACACACATACACATACATATAATTGTGGCCCTGTTCTCGCTCCAGTTACACCCAGACGCACAATGATAGTCAGTATGACATCTCGTAGACAGAACTAACACCGCTGGGTGTTACACTCCGCTAACTTAAATATTGAACTTGTGCGGTTCCCAATACCCTTTTCTTTCAAAACTCCGCTAACTCTGCATGATGTCAGCAGCACACAGCTCTGGAGAGATTAAAGTTGTTCTGAGTAGCTGTCAATAAGTAGAGCGTGCGTTACCTGGAGAGCGCTAAAGTTACACAAGTAGAGTGACTAAGTATTGTTATAGTACATAATAAGGAAAACAGTACTGTGCCTCCTTTATGAAATATACAGTATTCAGAAGTGCATGAGCATCCAGGCACTGATGAATAGTATGTTTCATAGTAGCAGATACTATTACTTCCCACACTTTGCTGAAATAAGATATGTTCCTGGGCTGGATGGTTACCCTCGTATAAATACACCTCCTGATCTGATCATCTGTCACCATGCTGCCAGATACATGAAACAACATTATTATCTACAAACACATTTTATACCCCGTACTCAAAGGTCAATGTTTATGAAAAGTGGTCATGGTGCAGATTGGATTTTGGTCACTAGGTACGCTGAGGTTTATGGGTACGAGCATCTGCTAAAATTCAAAATCAATTGGCAAATCTAGTAATAGTTCAGAAAAATCTATGAATGAATGACAAAGGCTCACCTCTTGCCGGCAGGGCCAGTAGGCATGCTCAGGGTTTTCTGGAGGTTAAACTTTCCAACAGGAAGATTCTCCGCACACTGGGACAAGCTTATGCTGCGGTTCCTGAAGAATTCAAACCCACCAGCAGAGCTGGGCTCCTGTACAATGACAGAAATCATCCTCACACACTGCTAAATTTTAGGATTCACAATTCAGAGATGTACAGATGTATTTAAACATTTAGCATATTATATATATATACAGTAGCCATCTGCCTCTGCACTGCACCTCTGGCCGCAGGCAGAACATTTGCATTCTAGAATATTGTATCTGGTGGTTCTAAATGCTGGGATCCCAAAGCTGCATACACTGGTGAGGGATGGTGTTCGCTAAGCTGATTTCTGTTATTTAGCCGTTTGCTGTGTTGGGTGGCATAGAAGAAAGGTGCTTGGCTGGTGCTTTGGGGAATTTTTGAGCCACAATGACAACCAGTATTTGTACAGCCCTATGCCATAGTTCAGATTTGTACACTTTTAATCCAAAAGATAGGAAACCTCAATTGTATCATTTTACATTTCAATATACAACAAATAGAGAATTCTAGACCACCTGTGTGCACATTATACAGCACAGCCAGTATGCCTTAAATATCACACCAGTGTGTGACCCACAAAATAAGATTTTACTCACCGGTAAATCTTTTTCTCGTAGTCCGTAGTGGATGCTGGGGACTCCGTAAGGACCATGGGGAATAGACGGGCTCCGCAGGAGACTGGGCACTCTAAAGAAAGATTTAGTACTACCTGGTGTACACTGGCTCCTCCCTCTATGCCCCTCCTCCAGACCTCAGTTAAGGAAACTGTGCCCGGAAGAGCTGACATTACAAGAAAAGGATTTTGGAATCCAGGGTAAGACTCATACCAGCCACACCAATCACACCGTATAACTTGTGATAACCTTACCCAGTTAACAGTATGAACAAACAACATAGCATCAACCAAAGGATGCCAATATAACATAACCCTTTATTAAGCAATAACTATATACACGTATTGCAGAAAGTCCGCACTGGGGACGGGCGCCCAGCATCCACTACGGACTACGAGAAAAAGATTTACCGGTGAGTAAACTCTTATTTTCTCTAACGTCCTAGTGGATGCTGGGGACTCCGTAAGGACCATGGGGATTATACCAAAGCCTCCAAATGGGCGGGAGAGTGCGGATGACTCTGCAGCACCGAATGGGCAAACACAAGGTCCTCCTCTGCCAGGGTATCAAACTTGTAGAATTTTGCAAAAGTGTTTGAACCCGACCAAGTAGCAGCTCGGCAAAGCTGTAATGCCGAGACCCCTCGGGCAGCCGCCCAAGAAGAGCCCACCTTCCTTGTGTAGTGGGCTTTCACTGATTTTGGATGCGGCATTCCTGCCGCAGAATGAGCCTGCTGAATCGTGTTACAGATCCAGCGCGCAATAGTTTGCTTTGAAGCAGGAGCACCCGGCTTGTTGGATGCATACAGGATAAACAGCGAGTCAGTCTTCCTGACTCCAGCCGTTCTGTTAACATAAGTCTTCAAAGCCCGGACCACGTCCAGCAACTTGGAATCCTCCAAGTCACGAGTAGCCGCAGGCACCACAATAGGTTGGTTCAAATGAAACGAAGACGCAACCTTCGGTAGAAATTGCGGACGAGTCGGCAATTCTGCCCTGTCCATATGAAAAACCAGATAGGGGCTTTTACATGACAAAGCCGCCAATTCTGACACATGCCTAGCCGACGCTAAGGCCAACAGCATGACCACTTTCCATGTGAGATACTTTAGCTCCACGGTCTTAAGTGGCTCAAACCAGTGGGATTTCAGGAACCCCAAGACCACGTTAAGATCCCAAGGTGCCACTGGTGGCACAAAAGGGGGCTGAATATGCAGCACTCCCTTAACAAACGTCTGAACCTCAGGCAGTGAAGCCAGTTCCTTTTGAAAGAAAATGGATAGGACCGAAATCTGGACCTTTATGGACCCTAATTTTAGGCCCATAGTCACACCTGACTGTAGGAAGTGCAGGAATCAACCCAGCTGGAATTCCTCTGTAGGGGCCTTCCTGGCCTCACACCAAGCAACATATTTTCGCCATATACGGTGATAATGTTATGCTGTCACGTCTTTCCTAGCCTTTATCAGCGTAGGAATAACTTCATCCGGAATGCCCTTTTCCGCTAGGATCCGGCGTTCAACCGCCATGCCGTCAAACGCAGCCGCGGTAAGTCTTGGAACAGACAGGGCCCTTGTTGTAACAGGTCCTGTCTGAGAGGCAGAGGCCATGGGTCCTCTGTGAGCATTTCTTGCAGTTCCGGATACCAAGTCCTTCTTGGCCAATCCGGAACAATGAGTATTGTTCTCACTCCTCTTTTTCTTATGATTCTCAGCACCTTGGGTATGAGAGGAAGAGGAGGAAACACATTAACCGACTGGAACACCCACGGTGTCACTAGTGCGTCTACAGCTATCGCCTGAGGGTCTCTTGACCTGGCGCAATACCTCTGTAGCTTTTTGTTGAGACGGGATGCCATCATGTCCACCTGTGGCAGTTCCCATCGCCTTGCAATCAGCGTGAAGACTTCTTGATGAAGTCCCCACTCTCCCGGGTGGAGGTCGTGTCTGCTGAGGAAGTCTGCTTCACAGTTGTCCACTCCCGGAATGAACACTGCTGACAGTGCTCATACGTGATTCTCCGCCCATCGAAGAATTCTGGTGGCTTCCGCCATCGCCACCCTGCTCCTTGTGCCGCCTTGGCGGTTTACATGAGCCACTGCGGTGGTGATGTCTGATTGAATCAGCACCGATTGGTTGCGAAGCAGGGTCTCCGCTTGACTTACGGCGTTGTATATGGCCCTTAGTTCCAGGATATTGATGTGAAGGCAAGTCTCCTGACTTGACCACAGACCCTGGAAATTTCTTCCCTGTGTGACTGCCCCCCCACCCTCAGAGGCTTGCATCCGTGGTCACTAGGACCCAGTCCTGAATGCCGAATCTGCGGCCCTCGAGAAGGTGAGCACTCTGCAGCCACCACAGAAGAGACACCCTGGCCCTGGGGGATAGGGTGATCAGCCGATGCATCTGTAGATGCGATCCGGACCACTTGTCCAACAGATCCCATTGAAAGGTCCTCGCATGGAACCTGCCGAAGGGAATGGCCTCGTATGACGCCACCATCTTTCCCAGGACTCGCGTGCAGTGATGCACCGACACCTCTTTTGGTTTTAAGAGGTCTCTGACCAGTGTCATAAGTTCCTGAGCCTTCTTCGTCGGGAGAAAAACCTTCTTCTGGTCTGTGTCCAGAATCATGCCCAGGAAGGGCAGACGCGTCGTAGGAATCAGCTGCGACTTTGGAATATTCAGAATCCAGCCGTGCTGTTGTAACACTTCCCGAGAGCGTGCTACGCTGATCAGCAACTGCTCTCTGGACCTCGCCTTTATGAGGAGATCGTCCAAGTATGGGATAATTGTGACTCCCTGCTTTCGCAGGAGCACCATCATTTTTGCCATTACCTTGGTAAATATTCTCGGTGCCGTGGACAGACCAAACAGCAACGTCTGGAATTGGTAATGACAATCCTGTACCACAAATCTGAGGTACTCCTGATGAGGTGGATAAATGGGGACATGAAGGTAAGCATCCTTTATGTCCAGAGACACCATAAAATCCCCTTCCTCCAGACTTACGATGACCGCTCTGAGCGATTCCATCTTGAACTTGAACCTTTTCAGGTATATGTTCAGGGATTTTAAATTCAATATGGGTCTGACCGAACCGTCCGGTTTCGGTACCACAAACATTGTTGAATAGTAACCCCTTCCCTGCTGAAGGAGGGGAACCTTTACCACCACCTGCTGGAGATACAATTTGTGAATTGCTGCTAACACTATTTCCCTCTCTATGGGGGAAGCTGGCAGGGCCGATTTGAGGTAACGGTGAGGGGGCATCACTTCGAATTCCAGCTTGTAACCCTGAGACACAATCTCTATAGCCCAGGGATCCACCTGTGAGTGAACCCACTTGTGGCTGAAATTTCGGAGACGCGCCCCCACCGGGCCTGGCTCCGCCTGTGGAGCCCCAGCGTCATGCGGCGGATTTAGAGGAAGCCGGGGAGGACTTCTGTTCCTGGGAACTAGCTGTATTGTGCAGCTTCTTTCCTCTACCCCTGCCTCTGGCAAGAAAAGACGCACCTCGGACTTTCTTGCCTCTATGTGATCGAAAGGACTGCATTTGATAATACGGTGCTTTCTTAGGTTGTGAGGGAATATATGGCAAAAAAATAAGAATTTACTTACCGATAATTCTATTTCTCATAGTCCGTAGTGGATGCTGGGGACTCCGTCAGGACCATGGGGAATAGCGGGCTCCGCAGGAGACAGGGCACATCTAAAAAAGCTTTTAGGTCACATGGTGCGTACTGGCTCCTCCCCCTATGACCCTCCTCCAAGCCTCAGTTAGGTACTGTGCCCGGACGAGCGTACACAATAAGGAAGGATCTTGAATCCCGGGTAAGACTCATACCAGCCACACCAATCACACCGTACAACTTGTGATCTGAACCCAGTTAACAGTATGATAACAAAACGAAGTAGCCTCTGAAAAGATGGCTCACAACAACAGTAATAACCCGATTTTGTAACAATAACTATGTACAAGCATTGCAGACAATCCGCACTTGGGATGGGCGCCCAGCATCCACTACGGACTATGAGAAATAGAATTATCGGTAAGTAAATTCTTATTTTCTCTAACGTCCTAGTGGATGCTGGGGACTCCGTCAGGACCATGGGGATTATACCAAAGCTCCCAAACGGGCGGGAGAGTGCGGATGACTCTGCAGCACCGAATGAGAAAACTCCAGGTCCTCTGTAGCCAGAGTATCAAATTTGTAAAATTTTACAAACGTGTTCTCCCCTGACCACGTAGCTGCTCGGCAAAGTTGTAATGCCGAGACCCCTCGGGCAGCCGCCCAAGATGAGCCCACCTTCCTTGTGGAGTGGGCCTTTACAGATTTAGGCTGTGGCACGCCTGCCACAGAATGTGCAAGTTGGATTGTGCTACAGATCCAACGTGCAATCGTCTGTTTAGACGCAGGAGCACCCATCTTGTTGGGTGCATACAATGTAAACAACGAGTCAGTTTTTCTGACTCCAGCTGTCCTTGAAATATATATTTTTAATGCTCTGACAACGTCCAGTAACTTGGAGTCCTCCAAGTCGCTAGTAGCCGCAGGCACCACAATAGGCTGGTTTAAGTGAAATGCCGAAACCACCTTAGGGAGAAATTGAGGACGTGTCCTCAATTCTGCCCTGTCCGAATGGAATATCAGATATGGGCTCTTGTATGACAAAGCTGCCAACTCTGAAACTCTCCTGGCAGAAGCCAGGGCCAACAGCATGGTTACCTTCCATGTAAGGTATTTTAATTCTACCGATTTTAACGGCTCAAACCAATGAGATTTGAGAAAATTTAGAACCACGTTCAAATCCCACGGTGCCACTGGAGGCACTATTGGGGGTTGTATATGTAGTACACCTTTGACAAAAGTTTGTACTTCAGGCACTGACGCCAATTCCTTCTGGAAGAAAATTGATAAGGCCGAAATTTGAACTTTAATGGACCCCAATTTTAGGCCCATAGACAATCCTGCTTGCAGGAAATGTAAGAATCAACCCAATTGAAATTCTTCCGTTGGAGCCTTCTTGGCCTCACACCACGCAACATATTTTCGCCAAATGCGGTGATAATGTTGTACAGTCACTTCCTTTCTAGCCTTAATCAAGGTAGGAATAACTTCCTCTGGAATGCCCTTTTCTTTTAGAATCCGGCGTTCAACCGCCATGCCGTCAAACGCAGACGCGGTAAGTCTTGGAACATACAAGGTCCCTGCTGAAGCAGATCCCTTCTTAGAGGTAGAGGCCACGGATCCTCCGTGAGCATCTCTTGAAGTTCCGGATACCAAGTTCTTCTTGGCCAGTCCGGAGCCACCAGTATCGTTCTTACTCCTCTTTTCCGTATAATTCTCAGTACCTTTGGTATGAGAGGCAGAGGAGGGAACACATACACTGACTGGTACACCCACGGTGTTACCAGAGCGTCCACAGCTATTGCCTGAGGGTCTCTTGACCTGGCGCAATACCTGTCCAATTTTTTGTTGAGGCGAGACGCCATCATGTCCACCTTTGGTTTTTCCCAACGGTTCACAATCATGTGGAAAACTTCTGGATGAAGTCCCCACTCTCCCGGGTGAAGGTCGTGTCTGCTGAGGAAATCTGCTTCCCAGTTGTCCACTCCCGGGATGAACACTGCTGACAGTGCTATGACATGATTCTCCGCCCAGCGCAGAATCCTTGCAGCTTCTGCCATTGCACTCCTGCTTCTCGTGCCGCCTTGTCGGTTTACGTGGGCGACTGCCGTGATGTTGTCGGACTGGATCAACACCGGCTGACCCTGAAGCAGCGGTTTTGCCAGACTTAGAGCATTGTAGATCGCTCTTAGCTCCAGTATATTTATGTGAAGAGACGTCTCCAGGTTTGACCACACGCCCTGGAAGTTTCTTCCCTTTGTGACTGCTCCCCAACCTCGTAGGCTGGCATCCGTAGTCACCAGGACCCAGTCCTGTATGCCGAATCTGCGGCCCACTAACAGATGGGCAGTCTGCAACCACCACAGGAGAGACAACCTTGTTCTCGGTGACAGTGTTATCCGCTGATGCATGTGCAGATGCGATCCGGACCATTTGTCCAGCAGATCCCACTGAAATGTCCGTGCATGGAATCTGCCGAATGGAATCGCTTCGTACGAAGCCACCATCTTTCCCAGGACTCTTGTGCATTGATGTACTGACACAGTTCCTGGTTTTAGGAGGTTCCTGACAAGTTCGGATAACTCCCTTGCTTTCTCCTCCGGGAGAAACACCTTTTTCTGAACCGTGTCCAGAATCATTCCTAGGAACAGCAGACGAGTTGTCGGGGACAATTGAGATTTTGGAAGATTCAGAATCCACCCGTGTTGCTGAAGCACTACCTGGGTTAGTGCTACACCGACTTCCAGCTGTTCTCTGGACTTTGCCCTTATCAGGAGATCGTCCAAGTAAGGGATAATTAATACGCCTTTTCTTCGTAGAAGAACCATCATTTCGGTCATTACCTTGGTAAAGACCCGAGGGGCCGTGGACAAACCAAACGGCAGCGTTTGAAACTGATAATGACAGTCTTGTATCACGAACCTGAGATACCCTTGGTGTGAGGGGTAAATTGGGACATGCAGATAAGCATCTTTTATGTCCAGGGACACCATGAAGTCCCCTTCTTCCAGATTCGCTATCACTGCTCTGAGTGACTCCATCTTGAACTTGAATTTCTGTATGTACAGGTTCAAGGATTTCAGATTTAGAATAGGTCTTACCGAACCGTCCGGCTTCGGTACCACAAATAGTGTGGAATAATACCCCTTTCCCTGTTGTAGGAGGGGTACCTTGACTATCACCTGCTGAGAATACAGCTTGTGAATGGCTTCCAAAACCGACGTCCTTTCTGAGGGAGACGTTGGTAAAGCAGACTTTAGGAACCGGCGAGGGGGAAACCTTTCGAACTCCAGCATGTAACCCTGAGATATTATCTGCAGGACCCACGGGTCCACTTGTGAGTGAGCCCATTGATTGCTGAAAATCTTGAGTCGACCCCCCACCGTTCCTGGGTCCGCTTGTAAAGCCCCAGCGTCATGCTGATGGCTTTGTAGAAGCCGGGGCGGGCTTCTGTTCCTGGGCAGGGGCTGCGTGCTGCCCTTTCTTACCCTTTCCTCTGCCTCTCGGCAGATAAGACTGTCCTTTTGGTCGCTTTTTATAGGAGCGAAAGGACTGCGGCTGAAAAGACGGTGTCCTTTTCTGTTGTGAAGGGGTCTGAGGTAAAAAGGTGGACTTGCCGGCAGTTGCCGTGGTCACCAGGTCCGAAAGACCGACCCCAAACAATTCCTCTCCTTTATATGGCAATACTTCCATATGCCTCTTGGAATCCGCATCACCTGACCACTGTCGCGTCCATAAACTTCTTCTGGCAGATATGGACATCGCGCTTACTCTTGATGCTAGAGTACAAACATCCCTCTGAGCATCTCGCATATAAAGAAAAGCATCCTTTAATTGCTCTAGAGTCAATAAAATACTGTCCCTATCCAGGGTCTCAATATTTTCAGTCAGAGAATCCAACCACACTACCCCAGCACTGCACATCCAGGCTGAGGCTATTGCCGGTCGCAGTATAACACCAGTATGTGTGTATATACTCTTCAGTGTAGTTTCCAGCCTCCTATCTGCTGGATCCTTGAGGGCGGCCGTATCAGGAGACGGCAACGCCACTTGCTTTGATAAACGTGTGAGCGCCTTATCCACCTTAGGGGGTGTTTCCCAGCGCGCCCTAACCTCTGGTGGGAAAGGGTATAATGCCAACAACTTCTTTGAAATTAGCAATTTTCTATCGGGGGTAACCCACGCTTCATCACACACATCATTCAATTCCTCTGATTCTGGGAAAAATACAGGTAGTTTTTTCACCCCCCACATAATACCCCTTTTTGAGGTACCAGCAGTATCAGAGATCTGTAACGCCTCCTTCATTGCCGTGATCATATAACGTGTGGCCCTATTGGAAAATACGTTTGTTTCTTCACCGTCGACACTAGATTCATCTGTGTCGGTACCCGTGTCGACTGACTGAGGTAAAGGACGTTTTACAGCCCCTGACGGTGTCTGAGACGCCTGAACCGGTACTAACTGGTTTGCCGGGCGTCTCATTTCGTCAACTGACTTTTGTAGTGTGCTGACATTATCACGTAATTCCATAACTAAAGCCATCCATTCCGGTGTCGACTCCCTAGGGGGTGACATTACCATCATCGGCAATTGCTCTGCCTCCACACCAACATCGTCCTCATACATGTCGACACACCCGTACCGACACACAGCAGCCACACAGGGAATGCTCTAATCGAAGACAGGACCCCTTAGCCCTTTGGGGAGACAGAGGGAGAGTTTGCCAGCACACACCAAAAGCGCTATAAATGTATATAAACAACCCTAGAAGGTGTTGTTTACTATATATGCGCTCTTAATATATAAATATCGCCAATTTATGCCCCCCTTCTCTTTGTTACCCTGTTTCTGTAGTGCAGTGCAGGGGAGAGTCCTGGGAGCCTTCCTCACCAGCGGAGCTGAGCAGGAAAATGGCGCTGAGTGCTGAGGAGAATAAGCTCCGCCCCTTTTTCGGCGGGATTTTTCTCCCGGTTTTTAAGAAACTGGCCTGGGTCAAAATACATACATATAGCCTTAATGGGTATATGTGATGTATTTCTTTTGCCACTAAAGGTAATTATATTGCTGCCCAGGGCGCCCCCAGCAGCGCCCTGCACCCTCCGTGACTGAGTCAGTGAGCCGTGTGACAACAATGGCGCACAGCTGCAGTGCTGTGCGCTACCTTCATTAAGACTGTGGAGTCTTCTGCCGCCTGTTTTCCGGACCTCCGTTCTGCCGTCTCTTCAGCGTCTGTAAGGGGGATCGGCGGCGCGGCTCCGGGACGAACCCCAGGCTGACCTGTGTTCCGACTCCCTCTGGAGCTAAGTGTCCAGTAGCCTAAGACTCCAATCCATCCTGCACGCAGGTGAGTTGGAAATCTCTCCCCTAAGTCCCTCGATGCAGTGATCCTGTTGCCAGCAGGAATCACTGAGATTGAAACCTAAAAAAAAACTTTTCTAAACAGCTCTTTAAGAGAGCCACCTAGATTGCACCCTCTCGGACGGGCACAAAAACCTAACTGAGGCTTGGAGGAGGGTCATAGGGGGAGGAGCCAGTACACACCATGTGACCTAAAAGCTTTTTTAGATGTGCCCTGTCTCCTGCGGAGCCCGCTATTCCCCATGGTCCTGACGGAGTCCCCAGCATCCACTAGGACGTTAGAGAAATTTGACTTTCCAGCCGTAGCTGTGGAGACCAGGTCCGAGAGACCGCCTGTAAGGTAAAACCTCCATGTGCCTTTTTGAGTCGGCATCCATTGTCCACAGGACCCTTCTGGCGGAAATCGACATTGCATTTATTCTAGAGCCCAGTAGGCTAATGTCTCTTTGGGCATCTCTCATATATAGGACAGCGTCTTTTATATGCCCCAGGGTCAGTACTATAGTATCCTTGTCCAAGGTATCAAGTTCCTCAGATAAGGTATCTGTCCATGCTGCTACAGCACTACACATCCAGGCCGACGCAATCGCCGACCTTAGTAGGGTCCCTGAATGTGTATAAATGGACTTCAGGATACCCTCCTGCTTTCTATCCGCAGCATCTTTTAGGGTGGCCGTATCCTGTGACGGCAGGGCTACCCTCTTGGATAAGCGTGTTAAAGCTTTGTCTACCCTAGGGGAGGATTCCCAGCGTAACCTGTCCGTTGGCGGGAAAGGATACGCCATAAGCATCCTTTTGGAAATCTGCAGTTTTCTATCTGGAGATTCCCAAGCCTTTTCACATAACTCATTTAACTCATGTGAAGGGGGAAAGGTTACCTCTTGCCTTTTTTCCCCATACATATAAACCCTCTTGTCAGGGACTGGGGTTTCCTCTGTGATGTGTAACACATCTTTCATTGCTATAATCATGTAGCGGATGGCTTTAGCCATTTTAGGCTGCAACAACTTTGCATCATCGCCATCGACACTGGAGTCGGAATCCGTGTCGATATCTGTGTCAACAACTTGGGATAGTGGGCGCTTCTGAGACCCCGACGGCCTCTGCACTGTAGGATCAGGCATGGGTTGAGACCCTGACTGTCCTAAGGCTTCAGCTTTATCCAACCTTTTATGTAAGGAATTAACATTATCATTTATAACCTTCCACATATCCATCCAATCGGGTGTCGGCGCCGTCCCCACATTCATTTGTACCCGCTCTGTTTCCACATAGCCTTCCTCGTCAAACATGCCGACACAAGCGTACCGACACACCACACACACAGGGGATGCTCTATTTGAAGACAGTTCCCCCACAAGGCCTTTTGGAGAGACAGAGAGAGAGTATGCCAGCACACACCCCAGCGCTATATTACCCAGGAGTCACACAGTAACTTAGTGTTAACCCAGTAGCTGCTGTATATAAAGCTTTTTGCGACAAATTTATGTGCCCCCCCTCTCTTTTTACCCTCTTTCTACCGTGATTCTGCCGGGGAGAGCCTTGGGAGTTTCCTCTCAGCGGAGCTGTGGAGAGAAAATGGCGCTGGTGAGTGCTGAGGAAGAAGCCCCGCCCCCTCAGCGGCGGGCTTCTGTCACGCGTTTTGTGTAAAAATAATGGCGGGGGCTCATGCATATATACAGTGCCCAACTGTATATATGCTGCTTTTGCCAAGAGGTACCTAATTGCTGCCCAGGGCGCCCCCCCCCCCCTGCGCCCTGCACCCTACATTGACCGGAGTGTGTGGGTTTAGTGTGGAAGCAATGGCGCACAGCTGCAGTGCTGTGCGCTACCTCATATGAAGAGAGGAGTCTTCTGCCGCCGATTTCGAAGTCTTCTTGCTTCTGACGCCGGCTTCGGTCTTCTGGCTCTGCGAGGGGGACGGCGGCGCGGCTCCGGGATCGGACGACCAAGGGTGCGTTCCTGTGTACGTTCCCTCTGGCGCTAATGGTGTCCAGTAGCCTAAGAAGCAGGACCTATCTTCTAGTGAGTAGGGCTGCTTCTCTCCCCTCAGTCCCACGTAGCAGAGAGTCTGTTGCCAGCAGATCTCTCTGAAAATAAAAAATCCTAACAAAATACTTTCTTTCCTAGCAAGCTCAGGAGAGCTCACTAAGGTGCACCCAGCTCGTCCGGGCACAGATTCAAACTGAGGTCTGGAGGAGGGACATAGAGGGAGGAGCCAGGGCACACCAGTATCCTAATTCTTTCTTAAAGTGCCCTGTCTCCTGCGGAGCCCGTCTATTCCCCGTGGTCCTTACGGAGTCCCCAGCATCCACTAGGACGTTAGAGAAATATATATATATATATATATATATATATATATATATATATATATTATATATATATATATATATATATATACATATATACATATATACATATATACATCAGGTGGGTAAGTATGCTAACCCTCTCCCGACCCTAACCCTCCCTTCTTGCAGCCTGACCCTCCCCCTAATTTCTAACCCTCCCATCTCCCCGCCATTCTTACGTTCGAGGTGTCTGCTCTCCGGATACCGGTGTCTGTACTCTGGTGCTGATCTTCTGCCCACCAACATTCTGGGCATCGGTATGCCCACTACATCCCCTGCTATACACTTCAGAGATGATACTGCTTCAGAAATCAATGTGCTTTCAAATGAAAGGTAATAACGGTAATGCTTACCTGTGAGGTGGGAGTGGGAGGAGGCGTCTCACATTCCCCAGAGCCAATAGCCTTTAGAAACCGTATCATGTGCCTGCACAGATCCCACTTTCCTTGCTCCAACGCGGTGTTAAAGAGGAGGGTTGCATGCTGCCTGCTTACTGCTGCCGCTTCCATGTTCTGTAACAAAGACAGGCTTGCAATGTTAATTAGGACAGATCATGCCATCAGGTTTATTTTTACACACAATACAACCAGTGTGGCACAGACCTAAAAGCAACACTGCCAGATTCAATATAGTGGTATGTCCAATGGTACAATGTCTTTCAAAGTTCTTGTATTAGGCAGGGCAAACAATATGAACAAGCAGAAAGCAGGCAGCTTTGGTTTTAAAGCGGTTCACTAGGAAAACACCATAAAAAATTCATTAAAACAACTAATGCACTTGGTAATCGGAGATTACATTTATGCTACGGGGAAAACCTCATTCTACTTGCCCACCAAAACACACATTTTGTTTTACATAAGTTGGTTGCTTGCAAAAAAAAAAAATGTAGAAGGAGAAGTTAATAGAACTACAGCAGAAAACGCTGATCCAATATTAAAGCCTGCCATACACATAAAGATATAGGTGATTTGGACAACTGGTACGACAGGCTGTGCAACTGTACCTATTTTGCAGTACCTGCATACACTGAAAACCGAACTTTAAGGGTAAAAGGTAAATAGGATAACACATTTTTGAATGTTACATGCAGCTTCTCCAAATATCTTGTAAATTCAATAAAATGCAGTTAAATCGTGTTTTCATGTGCGTCTCAGTATGTGTTTGGCCTGACAAGTTAACACACTGTTTTCTCACAGGTACGTTAAAAGAAAGACAGAACAGATACAGATGGATCCTCATATATTATTGCTTCAGTTGCACCCCGTCCCGTGAGTCCAATTCTGTATACGAAGGCTATTTTTCACACCAAGTTCTGTTGCTGACTTCTGTTGACTCAGTCGCACACAGATATACAAGTGACACATACGAGATGAGATGATTTACTGCAGTCTGGTGAAGCAGTTTTGTCGCATCACATTGAGATTACAAACGCACAATAAAGCAAAAAAGTCACTCAGCTTGGATCACTTGCATCTCATGGCATACTAAGGCTAGGCATATGAGAACATCTGTACGACGCATTTGTAAAAGTATATACAAACTGAATACAGGTTGAGTATCCCATATCCAAATATTCCGAAATACGGAATATTCCGAAATACGGACTTTTTTGCGTGAGAGTGAGATAGTGAAACCTTTGTTTTCTGATGGCTCAATGTACACAAACTTTGTTTAATACACAAAGTTATTAAAAATATTGTATTAAATGTCCTTCAGGCTGTGTGTATAAGGTGTATATGAAACATAAATGAATTGTGTGAATGTACACACACTTTGTTTAATGCACAAAGTTATAAAATAGGATTTTGGTACTTACCAGGTAAATCCTTTTCTTTGAATCCATAGGGGGCACTGGAGTACTCTTGGGATATGGACGGGCGTAGCCGAACAAAGGCACTGAATATTCAAATTCAGGACTCTCCCCCCCCTCCATATCCCCAAGTACCTCAGTGTACCTTGCCAGTGTTTTTTACTGAGCGAACAGGATATAGAGAGGTTGACAATGGAGAATCCCTATAACATAACGGACAACCACAAAGTTGATCCGTAACCTTATTGTCAACTAAACAGTTGACACCTTAACCGATAGAACTTTATAATTTGAGCCAATCGGTGAAAATGTGTTACCATAAGCTCCCTTGAGCTTAATACCATCCAAGTTAAATTTGTTCACTAAGCTCCTTTGAGCTTAAAACAACCCAGGTAAAACTGCTCTGGGTGGGCGTCCAGTGCCCCCTATGGATTCAAAGAAAAGGATTTACCTGGTAAGTACCAAAATCCTATTTTCTTTATCATCCACTAGGGGTCACTGGAGTACTCTTGGGACGTACCAAAGCTTCCCTCGTGGGCGGGAGAGCTGTTTGATACTTGTAACAGTAGGCAGGCCAAAGCTAAATGCTGATGGCGCCACCATTAATAACGTATAAACGTGCACAAACGTGGTGCACTGAAGGCTATGTAGCCGCGTTGTAGACGCTCCACGACCCGTTGGGTCTGACATTCCCACAGAACCTGTGGGAAGAACTATTACTGACGTAGGCGATTGTAACTTAGCCTTAAAGTAAGTCTGACTTGTAGTCATTATTATCCAACTGGATAATGTCTGCTGAGAAACTGGCTAACCCCAGTTTACAGTATCATATAGAACAAACAACGTATTCAGATCACGTACTGTAGACGTTCGGTACATATATAAACGCGTAACGCGTGTACCACATTCAGAATTCAAGAATGTGCAGTCCACACAGGAACCACTATTGGTATATTGATGTGAAGAATACGAAAGCGGATTTCGTCCGAAGATCTGCTTTGTCATGAGAAACTCAAATACGGTGGCTTGGAATACAAGGCACCCAAATATGAAAACAAAACCTTTGCCGAAGCACCCTTGCCGAAGGCAAGGCTAGAAGAAAAATGTTTTCCAAAGTGAGAAACTTAATTCTCATTTGTTGTAAAGGTTCAAAAAATATGAAACTTACTTCCCCTTTGTTGAAAGGGTTCCAAAATATGAAAACTGTAATAAATCTGAACCCAACCTCAAATCGCCTGGCGCTGTAGGTGGGATAAATAGAGTCTGAACTTTGGTGACACCTTGTAGAAAGATGTTTACAGACGCAAATAGAGGCAAACTTCTTTGAAAATACGTTTACCACACAGATACCTGCACTGTTAGTGCAGATGAACGCAGTTTTCCATTCCATCCCGTTTAACAGAATACGGGTACTTGAAGTATGATGTTGGAAACTTCTGAGGTTTACAACCTATGTAAGCACACGAAATGTTTTAATAATGAGCTGCCTTAAGCGGCTTACTATTTCGTTACATGGTTGGTATAACCGATACTGTAATGCTCTATTTTTTTAAGAGGGCGGTCTTATGGAACGTTTCACGAATTTGCGTGTCATCCTTGCGCAGGGGCCATGCTAATCTTCTCTGTATCGTTCCAACTTTAGTATATGTGCTGCCGAAGCGAGCACTGAACCCTCACCCCGTCAACCGCAGCTGCGGTACATAGATAATAGGTACATAGGTAACTATGGGTAAAAGAACGTTCCCTGATGTAACAGGTTGGACGTATTATGAGCGGGCCAAGATCGTGTGCAAGTATTCCTTGAAAATTCGAGAAGCAAACTTCTCTGAAACCCATAAGATACCACCAGTATGCCTGTGAC
This sequence comes from Pseudophryne corroboree, assembly GCF_028390025.1. Classification (NCBI taxonomy): domain Eukaryota; kingdom Metazoa; phylum Chordata; class Amphibia; order Anura; family Myobatrachidae; genus Pseudophryne; species Pseudophryne corroboree. The sequence continues at coordinate 526,097,444 of NC_086444.1, read as the reverse complement.
GAACTGTCTTCTGATCCGTTTTGGCAACGAAGAAAGAAGCGGAAATTGGTGAAGCCAGATACACGATGCTGAATGACCCCATGAATGTGATGTACACATACTGAGCTTTTGTAATTGTGGTGAGATGCCCTCATGTATACTTGAGGGTAACCCCCTTCTGTGGACTCACATCTGAAACACCTCTGGATTTAATGTCCAGTGTTTTAAAATCCAAACCCTGACAGGTGAGATCGTCTGTCTAACAGATGTCCACTCACGGATTGATATTTTGACATTTTCACATAATGGCGTTCTGAGCCATTGAAGATTTGAGTTACCTACCGCCTTGCCATGCGGCTTATTGGTTCTCATTGGTTGTTGAGTATGCAACTGCCGTTGCTTTGTTTGACTGCTTAAGGGCAGCGTGAGCCAGGTATGAAAAACAAAATTACATGAAACTCACGGTTGTTCCTCTCCACAGAAATCTTTAGTAAAAAGCGAAAGATTTATTTGTTCTGAAGAGAAACCAGAGTCTATCCCTGGTCAGACTGAAAGCGATTTATTGCATTGTAAAATGCACATAGTTCTAGGACATTTATCTATTGCATTGTAAAATGCACAGAGTTCTAGTACATTTATCGACAGCAATCTGTCGTGTTTTAGAACCTTATAACGACAAATCCTGACTCTCTGTGACTGTAATCCAGAGTATACGCACCCTTGTTCCTTTGTGGGTAAAGCAAATGAAGGGTGGCGAACTAAATTGAAAACCCATCTTTATTCTTAATAAGTGAATACACCAATGTACCGCTAGTGTAAGTGTACTTTTGTTGTTGCTGGTGTAGTAGGTAAAAGTCTTTGAATTACCATATTTATAATCTTACCTAGGAATTGACATCGTTTAGACAGACTTAGATGTGATTGTTACTTAATCTGCTACCGCAGTATACCTTAGTAACGCAAGATATAGGAACTTTGTTGATACATAGTTCTTATGTGAGATGAGCTATCATTCCAACATCACTTTGGTAAATACAGGAAGCGATAAGCAACTGTAGAAATGAAATGGTTAATGGTTGCGGCGATTTGCAAACGCTAAACCTGTGATGAAGAAACCGGACTGTGTAAATACGCATTGTGAAGGTCAAATGCAATTATACAATTTTGTGTCTTCAATAAGCAAAAACTAACTGCAGAAAATTACTTGCTGATTGATATTGGAACGGAGCTGTTTGATTTTGCTCAAACAGAGGGGAATAAGTAACTCTGACTCTGTTGGCGTACTACTGCCTGGTTTATAAACCAGCAAAGACTAAATGACAACCTGCCAACCCGTTCGACAGAAGCAGTTTTGTACTCCAAGCTGTAAATAGCTGAGACATATATGAGTTGAAGTCATGAAACCTCGCAACTGTAACATGAAAAGACACACTTCCACAATTGTAAAAGAGGTCATCAACCCACTGACTTGTGACTGTAACGTCCTGTATATGGAACGCTTCAAGAATTTGCATGTGAACCTTCCAATTTTGTGCTGCCGAAGCAAGCACTCGTTACAAGGCGTGACTTTTTTTTTTTTTTTTTTATAAAGGAATAAAACGCTGTTACAAGTAAATTGTATGCGCTAATGGCAGAATATCCTAAAGGGATAAAATGTCGTTACACATATATCAAATTTAGGAGCAAACAAGCTCTGGCCTTGTCGCGCGTTACTAACGACAATGAAAGTAACCGGCGTTAGCAGAAGCTTTACAGATATACTCTGCAGCTTCTTTTAACCGTGATCGGTATGGTTTCATACATAGATTCTAGTGACCCAAATGTATCTGTGGTTTTTATAATGTTTGACAGAAACGCATATACCAATGGCGGATCGCGTCCTTTTGGAAACGATTATTTATGGTTGTCCAAAACCCCGCACTATCTGAGTGCTGGACTAATGTACCCTTCTCACTCGTAGTTATCGGTGTGAGATTTGACATAGAATCGTGCATTAAATTATAAGACTAGTGAAATAAACACTCTGGTACCCAAAGGAAAATTGTCACTTTGGAAAGATTGTCTTTTGTTAGCGCTGGCGGAGTTATTCTGAGACTCCGATTACCGCTGTTTTAACTTGAATTGCCAATGTTAACATTTTTAGTCTGCACTAGAGCCTTATTCGCTATGTAGACAAACATCATAATAGGCAACAGACAGACACTTGCACGACTTAATACCATTATTATATGGCATATATATCTATATATATATGTTATTGCTGAACAGCATATTTATTAGGAAACTAAAGTGTTCTTTATGTGAAAAGCAGTTCACATGGGCATGAAACCCGAACCAAATTCCTACTAACACCCCTGCGCCTTCTGGTGGCTTAAAGATGTAGGGCAGGAATGTTCTAGAATTGAACTAAAAATTCCCACTAACACCCCTGCGCCTCCTTGTGGAGTAGAGGTGTACAGTCTGGAATTATAACTGGAAAAAACCAGCAATGATTAAAATGGCCGTCATGCCATGCTTTCCTAGAAAATCACAGTACAGGTTACCTGCTGCAGTTTTAATATAGGCTTAATAGCCTATTATACAGTTACTAAGCTTAATAGCCTATTATACAGTTACTAAGCTTAATAGCCTATTATACAGTGCATTTATTCAAATAATATGAGCACTGCCTGCAGTGTATGCCAGTGTAACCAAAAATAACAGAAAACATGGTTAAACGTGCAATAGGGTATGCCACTGATAACCTATTGCCAGCCAAAGCCTCATATATATATTATATATATATATACAAAGTGTTTACACATATATATTATAGACAGTTTCGCCAGCAAAAGCTTTATTATATTTATATATATATAAAACGTGCTGAAACATCCCAGTACACAGTGTACATTGTTTAAAGTGCTGCGCTGCTTGTGTATTTTGAACCCATGCAGCCTTTGCTGCTGCCATGGGTATTATTCCCCCTCCCCCCCCCTGCATCCCTTACCTGCAGCGTACGGAGATCGGGAACAGGGAGAGCGCCTGAATCTAGCGCCGGGGAGCCGTCCGGCAGCTGCTTCCTACAGCAGTACACAGTCTCCCTGTGTCTGCGGTGTCTCACTGGAAGAGCGGCCGGCGTCCTTTAGTGACGTGCGGCCGCTCTTTAGTACAGAGGAGCGTCTCGGCGGCGTGCCGGGCCATCAGAGCAGCGAGAGCGGCCGGCGTCTGAGTGACGTGCGGCCGCTCTGCTTAGTTGAGCGCCCGGAGGATGTCGGCGGCGTGTAGCGGTGCCGCATCAGAGCCGTGAGAGCGGCCGGCGTCTGAGTGACGTGCGGCCGCTCTGCTTAGTTGAGCGCCCGGAGGATGTCGGCGGCGTGTAGCGGTGCCGCATCAGAGCCGTGAGAGCGGCCGGCGTCTGAGTGACGTGCGGCCGCTCTGCTTAGTTGAGCGCCCGGAGGATGTCGGCGGCGTGTAGCGGTGCCGCATCAGAGCAGTGAGAGCGGCCGGCGTCTGAGTGACGTGCGGCCGCTCTGTTAGTTATAACACTCCCGTGCTCAGCGGCTATGGCATTCTACAGCTCACACACAGCAGGGCGGCAGCGTGAGCTGACCGCCCTGACACTCATACCTTGTGCTGCCTTCTCCTGGCTGTGACGAGCTTCTCTCTGCTCCGTTTCAGCCTCCAGCATCTCATCTTGGCTGCGTTGCAGCTGTAGATCTTTCCAGCTCTTTGTCTCCTTCTGGCTGTGACGGAGCTTCTTCCTGTAAGCTCCGTTCAGTTTGCAGGAGACAGTGGCTGCCTGTGGCTGTGAGGGTGCTCTTTGTGAGGACCGACACGCCATGCGCTTGCCTATAGCGCCTGTGGCTGTGAGGGTGCTCTTTGTGAGGACCGACACGCCATGCGCTTGCCTATAGCGCCTGTGGCTGTGAGGGTGCTCTTTGTGAGGACCGACACGCCATCCGCTGCCTTGCAGCGGCACCATCCCGGACCCATGTTTTTCAGAAACTGGGACGGGAAGTGTAAAAATTAAAAATAAAAATCTTCTGAAAAGTGGCCATTGCCACAAGCCGATGTTCATCTGTGAGCACCGAAAAAACACTGGCAAGGTACACTGAGGTACTTGGGGATATGGAGGGGGGGGAGAGTCCTGAATTTGAATATTCAGTGCCTTTGTTCGGCTACGCCCGTCCATATCCCAAGAGTACTCCAGTGACCCCTAGTGGATGATAAAGAAAAAATATTGGCTAAAATGACCTTCAGGCTGTGTGTATATGGTGTATATGAAACCTAAATGCATTCTGTGCTTAGATTTAGGTCCCATCACCATGATATCTCATTATGGTAGGCAATTATTCCAAAATACGGAAAAATCCCATATCCAAAATACCTCTGGTCCCAAGCATTTTGGATAAGGGAGACTCAACCTGTACTATTTACACATAAACTGGTATTCCTATGCACACAGCTCAAAGCCAATTAATTATAGCAGACTTCAGTTTATCACCAGAAATTTGACAAAAATAATTAATCTACAGGTGGTAATCACTATAACACACTATGAGGAATATTACTAATGACAACAACACGACATATACCCATACACAGGGAGATCAATGCCTAAAAATCCTGAATAGCAGGGACAATGCACACAGCCACATACCACCCCCCTCCCCCCCCCCCCGGCCCTCTCCTGGTTCACAAGCAGCCACACACCTCGTCCTCCCTCCCAGTTCTACACACAGCCGCACACCTCATACCCCCTGCCCGCCGCTTAATGCCATCCGGCAAGCAAAAAGATTCTGAGGAGAGCACTGTAGGGTGATCAATTAAATATCAGTATGCGAGTGCCCATGGTTTAAATTATTAAATAAATACATATTACCATGATTTACCAGTGAGTCTACCCATACTGCAATGTGAAAGCAATCTCCTTATGTATGTTTATTTCAGATTACAACACAACATAAAAAATAGAAATCTATAGATATAATGAAATATGCAGATAGGTCTACCTGAAGAATAATGAGATAAGAGGCAGCTGTGTCAAGATCCTGAGCCATTAGGCACTCTTCAAACAAGTCCTTGGGGTTGCCAACAGCAGCAAAAAGATAATTCCAAAGGGCATACTCAGTCTTCCTAGCACAGTGCACCACAGTCTGAAGGAAAAGGGGGAACTCTGTGATGAACTTGGCCACAGTGGGAAGCAGTGGGTCGGGAATAGGTTCCCGTGAGGTAGCTTCTTCTTCCAATACTTCATGGAGCATGAGTTCAAGTACATGTGGGAAGTAAGGTAAAGAGGCACACGAGTGGGCTAAGAGCAAGGCCTGCTCTCCTAGGTTCCTGACTAAAAGCTGTCGCAGGATATGGTGGAGGTAGATCTGAGATGTCCTCTCTACAATACAGTAAGGAAACTGAACCCCTAAGTGTTCAGCAGGAGAGCCAAGGTGGTTTAAACAGTCATAAGCAACACTCTCATTGATAGCCCCGAGAACCAGGGCATCTTCAAATAGGACTGCAAGCGGGTAGATGTTAATGTGAAAAGGTAGCATTATACGTCTGGATAGAAAGGAATGTGGTTTACGATGATCCCTGGGAAACAAAGGAAGCCAAACTTTCATGCCTGCTCCGCCACAGCTGAGCCAGAGAGCCTCAAGGAGATGTCGTTTCTGCTTGTTGGCCCGACAGGTGCTCCATACATTTTCCACAGACTGTGCTAAGACCACCGGAGCACAAAAAGGCAGCTTAAATAAAGCACAAAGATAAACAAAGTAAGCACACACTTCACTTGTTTAATGCTATTCAGCATGACAGCGGATATATTTTAATACAATGCATCTGAATTCCAAGTAGACAAGGCTGTTACATTCAGCATTCCAGCCTTCATTACTAACTTCATAAAGCGGTTTCTATGTGATAGCAGACTTAAGTCATGGGATGGTTATCATCTTAGCAAGATGCATTCTTGGGACTTCTACACTGCATTACTATAAAGGTTTATTATAATTATGATAATTATAAACAAAAAGAAATTGGAAACGACACTCACTGGTAATAACTATTCCCATAATTTTCGATGTCTCAAACTTTAATTACATTTTTGCAGCAGTATACACTAGAACTAGAATGTAAAGCAAAACCTTTCAAATAATAAAAAAAAAAAATAGATCCACAACGCAGATTTGTGTAAGAAGTTGAACAAATTAATGAAAACATAAAAACCCCACAGATAACTATTAACATTGTGCTGTTCTGCTTTCATGTCAGGATATAGAAAGCTGCCCAATATCTCTTTACTCCTCTCCCTTACATCAAAGTCTCTAATACACTAACCCTGCAGCAAAGACCGTCTACTCTATACAGTCCATACAAAATATCCTGCAGAGGGCGCTAAGCACACATTCATTTTTCCCTCTGACCATTCACTTACTAGTTTGCGCTGCTGGGAATTGGCATCTTTTTCACGAATTTGAGGACCTGAACGATCTCTTTGCAACATTATTAGCTGGCCTGCCAAATTCAACATAATGCTTTCTGCATCACATGCCTAAAACAGAATTATGCAACAGATCATTGAATATCTCTTTAGTTTCACACTTGTTGTAAATTTAATAATGTTAAGCTCTAGTTATGATGCAGAACACTAACATCATTTTACAGAGCAATTTACAGGAATATTAATCTTCAAAAGAGTTTTTTTTTTTTTTATATAATACAGGTTGAGTATCCCATATCCAAATATTCCGAAATACGGAATATTCTGAAATACGGACTTTTTTGAGTGAGAGTGAGATAGTGAAACCTTTGTTTTCTGATGGCTCAATGTACACAAACTTTGTTTAATACACAAAGTTATTAAAAATATTGTATTAAATGACCTTCAGGCTGTGTGTATAAGGTGTATATGAAACATAAATTAATTGTGTGAATTTACACAAACTTTGTTTAATGCACAAAGTTATAAAAAATATTGGCTAAAATTACCTTCAGGCTGTGTGTATAAGGTGTATATGTAACATAAATGCATTCTGTGCTTAGATTTAGGCCCCATCGCCATGATATCTCATTATGGTATGCAATTATTCCAAAATACGGAAAAATCCCATATCCAAAATACCTCTGGTCCCAAGCATTTTGGATAAGGGAGACTCAACCTGTATCTATACAAATATAAATCAGGGATTGCTTAGGACAGGATAGCGGAGTCACAATACCTGCTGGGGCATTTTTAATGAGATTCCAGTCTCTGTCCTCACGGATGTTAGAGTAACGGACACTGCCAGTGATGGGTGGGGAATGTAACGAGACATGGACACCTCCTGAAGGACTTGTAAGTATACCAAAGGATGAGGACTGCAGTAAAGGTAGTCAAGAGAAAAAAAATGATGAGAGTGCTACAAATATTACATTTAGCACAGAAAACTATTAATAGAAACAGTGATACACTTGGGTAAATCCTCCAGTTTGTCCAGAGAATCAACAAAATATCATACTATTCAGCCACATCACAGGAGATGCAGCCACACAACTCATAAGCTGGGTACACAACTAAGCGATTTATCACTCAGACGCTGATTGGAATGATATATCATAGGCATTGGATAGTACACACGATATACAAAATAGGACGATGCATTGAATGACGGCATGTTATGTATGTATCCTTATAACCAGGTCGAATAGAACCTCTGATGACAACTCACCCTTCAGATCTTCTTTCAATACTATAAAGGCAGATAGAACAATCTGCCCGGAACAAGATCAGCGTATCTCTGAACACACTGAGAAGCAGTGTATCTAGCTGCACTTTAGTCACATGTGCAAAGGCATTATCCAGATTGGACGTACGTTGGTAAACCCGTAGCTGAAAAAAACAAAAAAAAAACACAACAGCAAAGTGTCAAAATATAATCAGAGTAATTAAAAACACTGGTGGAAAATAAAAAACCAGTGCACAAGATACAGATAAGAGTATCTTCGGCGCTGAAAAGGGTATCCTACAGATTAAAATTTTAATGTGGCACTTCTGCTATTAAAGTAAAACTAGTCCCTTACTCTCCATAAATGGGAGCCAAGCAAAAATAAGATTTTAAACCTACTGGTAAATCTTTTTCTCCTAGTCCATAGAGGATGCTGGGGACTCCGTAAGGACCATGGGGTATAGACGGGCTCCGCAGGAGACATGGGCACTCTAAAGACTTTAGATGGGTGTGCACTGGCTCCTCCCTCTATGCCCCTCCTCCAGACCTCAGTTAAAGAACTGTGCCCAGAGGAGACGGACAGTACGAGGAAAGGATTTTTGTTAATCTGAGGGCAAGATACATACCAGCCCACATCATCCACACCGTACAACATGGAATATACTAACCAGTTAACAGTATGAAACAAAACAGCATCAGCCAGAGACTGATCAAACTGTAACATAACCCTTATGTAAGCAATAACTATATACAAGCCTTGCAGAATTTAGTCCACACTGGGACGGGCGCCCAGCATCATCTACGGACTAGGAGAAAAAGATTTACCGGTAGGTTTAAAATCTTATTTTCTCTTACGTCCTAGAGGATGCTGGGGACTCCGTAAGGACCATGGAGATTATACCAAAGCTCCCAAACGGGCGGGAGAGTGCGGATGACACTGCAGCACCGATTGAGCAAACATGAGGTCCTCATCAGCCAGGGTATCAAACTTGCAGAATTTTGCAAAAGTGTTTGAACCCGACCAAGTAGCTGCTCGGCACAGCTGTAATGCCGAGACGCCTCGGGTAGCCGCCCAAGAAGAGCCCACCTTCCTAGTGGAATGGGCCTTTACCGAATTTGGTAACGGCAATCCAGCCGTAGAATGAGCCTGCTGAATCGTGTTACAGATCCAGTTGGCAATAGTCTGCTTAGAAGCAGGAGCGCCAACCTTGTTGGCTGCATACAGGACAAACAGTGCCTCTGTTTTCCTAACCCGAACCGACCTGGCTACATAAACTTTTAAGGCCCTGACTACATCAAGAGACTTGGAATCCTCCAAGTCACCCGTAGCCACAGGCACCACAATAGGTTGGGTCATATGAAATAATGAAACTACCTTAGGCAGAAATTGAGGACGAGTCCTCAACTCTGCTCTATCCACATGGAAAATCAGATGGGGGCTTTTGTGAGACAAAGCCGCCAATTCGGACACCCGCCTCGCAGATGCCAAGGCTAACAACATGACCACTTTCCAAGTGAGAAATTTTAACTCAACTGTTTGAAGCGGTTCAAACCAGTGTGACTTAAGGAACTGTAACACCACGTTAAGGTCCCATGGCGCCACTGGGGGCACAAAAGGAGGCTGGATGTGCAGCACTCCCTTTACAAAAGTCTGGACTTCTGGGAGAGAAGCCAATTCCTTCTGAAAGAATATTGACAGGGCCGAAATCTGCACCTTAATGGAGCCTAACTTGGGCTCTTCTTGGCCCATATCCACTCCTGTCTGCAGAAAGTGGAGAAAACGGCCCAGGTGGAAATCTTCCGTAGGAGCATTCTTGGCTTCACACCAAGATACATATTTCCTCCAGATACGGTGATAATGTTTCGCCGTCACCTCCTTCCTAGCTTTTATCAGAGTAGGGATGACTTCCCCCGGAATACCTTTCCTAGCTAGGATTTGGCGTTCAACCGCCATGCCGTCAAACGTAACCGCGGTAAGTCTTGGAACACGCAGGGCCCCTGCTGCAACAGGTCCTCCCTGGGAGGAAGAGGCCACGGATCTTCCGTGAGCATCTCCTGAAGATCTGAATACCAGACCCTTCGAGGCCAATCCGGAACAATGAGTATTGTCTGGACTCTTTTTCGTCTTATGATTCTCTGTATTTTTGAGATGAGTGGAAGAGGAGGGAAGACATAGACTGATGGAAACACCCACAGTGTCACCAGGGCGTCTACCGCTACAGCCTGAGGGTCCCTTGACCTGGAACAATACCTCAGAAGTTTCTTGTTGAGGCGTGACACCATCATGTCTATTTGAGGAATCCCCCAACGACTTGTTATCTCTGGAAAAACTTCTTGATGCAGACCCCACTCTCCTGGATGGAGATCGTGTCTGCTGCGGAAGTCTGCTTCCCAGTTGTCCACTCACGGAATGAAGACTGCTGACAGCGCTTACGTGATTTTCCGCCCAGCGAAGAATCCCGGTGGCTTCAGCCATTGCCACTCTGCTCCTTGTCCTGCCTTGGCGGTTTACATGAGCCATTGCTGTGACGTTGTCCGATTGAATCAGAACAGGTAGGTCGCGAAGAGTCTCCGCTTGTCGAAGGCCGTTGTATATGGCCCTTAATTCCAGCATGTTGATGTGCAGACAAGCCTCCTGGCTTGACCACAGTCCCTGAAAATTTCTTCCTTGTGTGACTGCTCCCCCATCCTCGAGGCTCGCGTCCGTGGTTACCAGAACCCAGTCTTGAATGCCGAACCTGCGACCCTCTAGAAGGTAAGCACTCTGCAGCCACCACAGGAGAGACACCCTGGCCCTGGGGGACAGGCTTATTTTCTGATGTATTTGTAGATGGGACCCCGACCACTTGTCCAGAAGGTCCCACTGAAATGTCCGTGCATGGAACCTGCCGAAGGGGATGGCCTCGTAGGCCGCCACCATCTTTCTCAGTACTCGAGTGCACTGATGAACTGACACTCTTTTTGGCTTTATCAGGTCTCTGACCATGCTCTGGAGTTCCTGGGCTTTTTCCGTTGGGAGAAAAACCCTCTTCTTTTCCGTGTCCAGAATCATGCCTAAAAATGATAGCCGAGTCGTTGGAATCAACTGCGACTTTGGCAGATTTAGGATCCAGCCGAGTTGCTGCAGCACTCTCAGGGAGAGTGACACGCTTTTCAGCAACTGATCTCTCGATCTCGCTTTTATCAGGAGATTGTCCAAGTATGGGATAATTGTGACTCCTTGCCTGCGTAGGAGCACCATCATTTCCGCCATTACCTTGGTGAATATTCTTGGGCCGTGGACAGCCCAAACGGCAACGTCTGAAACTGGTAATGACAGTCCTGTACAGCGAATTTCAGGTACGCCTGATGAGAAGGATAAATGGGGACATGAAGGTATGCATCCTTTATGTCTAGTGATACCATAAAATCCCCCCCTTCCAGGCTGGAGATCACTGCCCGGAGAGATTCCATCTTGAATTTGAACCTCTTTAGATACAGGTTTAGGGATTTTAGATTCAGAATGGGTCTGACCGAGCCATCCGGTTTCGGGACCACAAATAGGGTTGAATAGTACCCTTTCCCCTGTTGTATTAGGGGAACCTTGATAATCACCTGCTGTCGACACAGCTTTTGTATTGCAGCTAAAACTATTTCCCTCTCTGGGGGAGAAGCTGGCAAAGCAGACTTGAAAAATCGGCGAGGAGGCACTTCTTCGAATTCCAGTTTGTAGCCTTGGGATACAATTTGTAACGTCCAAGGAGCCAAATATGACAGAACCCAGACCTGGCTGAAGAGTCGAAGGCGTGCCCCCACCGGCGCGGACTCCCGCAGTGGAGCCCCAGCATCATGCAGTGGATTTTGTAGAAGCCTGGGAGGACTTCTGTTCCTGGGAACTAGCCGTAGCAGGCATTCTTTTCCCTCTACCCTTACCTATGGCGAGGAAGGACGAGCCCTGACCTCTTCTGGACTTATGCGACCGAAAGGACTGCATCTGATATTGAGATGTTTTCTTTTGCTGTGGGGGAACATAAGGCAAAAAAGTAGATTTACCCGCGGTAGCTGTGGAAACCAGGTCCGCGAGGCCCTCCCCAAATAAAACCTCACCCTTGTAAGGCAAAGTTTCCATATGTCTCTTTGAATCAGAATCACCCGTCCATTGGCGGGTCCACAGGGCTCGCCTAGCAGAAATTGCCATGGCATTGGCTCTTGAACCCAATAGCCCAACGTCTCTCGCAGCGTCTCTCATATATAACGCTGCGTCTTTAATATGACCCAAGGTCAATAAAATGCTATCCTTATCTAGGGTGTCAATGTCAGATGACAAGTTATCTGCCCATGCTGCTATTGCGCTACATACCCATGCCGACGCTACTGCCAGTCTGAGCAAGGCACCCGTATGTGTATAAATTGATTTTAAGGTAGTCTCCTGTCTGCGATCAGCAGGATCCTTGAGGGCTGCCGTGTCTGGAGACGGTAGCGCCACCTTTTTGGACAAGCACGTCAAAGCCTTGTCCACCCTGGGCGAGGATTCCCACCGTAACCTGTCCTGTGCGGGGAAAGGATACGCCATAAGAATTCTCTTGGGAATCTGCAGTTTCTTGTCCGGAGTTTCCCAAGCTTTTTCAAATAAAGCGTTCAGCTCATGAGATGGGGGAAAGGTTACCTCAGGTTTCTTCTCCTTAAACATGCATACCCTCGTGTCAGGCAACGAGGGGTCCTCTGTGATATGCAAAACATCTTTTATTGCAATATTCATATAATGAATACTTTTGGCCACCCTTGGGTGTAACTTTGCATCATTGTAGTCGACATTGGAGTCAGAATCCGTGTCGGTATCAGTGTCTGCTACCTGGGACAGGGGACGTTTATGAGAGCCCAAAGGGCTTTGTGACACAGTCAAAGCTATGGATTGACTCCCTCCTTTTTCTCTGGACTCTGCTTTGTCCAATCTTTTATGTAATAAAGACACATTTGCATTTAAAACATTCCACATATCCAACCAATCAGGTGTCGCTGACTGAGACACCACAATCATCTGCTCTACCTCCTCCTTAGACGAGCCTTCCGCTTCAGACATGTCGACACACACGTACTGACACACTGGGATATACAATTATGGGGACAGCCCCCCAATAAGGCCCTTTGGAGAGACAGAGAGAGAGTATGCCAGCACACACCCAGCGCCACTGGAATAAAATCCCAGACTGTACAGCGCTCTTTTATAGAATAAATAATACACTCACTGCGCCAATTAAATGTGCCCCCCTCTTTTTTTGCCCTCTGTACTTGCTCAGCAGGGGAGAGTCCGGGGAGCAGCTTCTCTGCAGCTTGCTGTGGAGAAAAGTGGCACTGGTTAGTGCTGGAGGATCAAGCTCCGCCCCCTCAACGGCGGGCTTCGGTCCCGCTCAAATTCTTTATACTGGCGGGGGTTTTTCAATATACTGCCTCCGCAGTATCTAATATATTAGCCAGTGTCCCTTTAGGTTAATATTGCTGCCCAGGGCACCCTTCCTGCGCCCTGCACCCGTACAGTGCCTTCTGTGTGGGAGCAATGGCGCGCAGCGTTACCGCTGCGCCGTACCTCAGTGAAGATCTGAAGTCTTCTGCCGCCTGTGAAGTCTTCTTTCTTCTTATACTCACCCGGCTTCTATCTTCCGGCTCTGTGAGGAGGACGGCGGCGCGGCTCCGGGACGAACAGCGAGGACGACACCTGTGTTCCGACCTTCTGGAGCTAATGGTGTCCAGTAGCCTAAGAAGCAAAGCCTATCAGTTAAGTAGGTCTGCTTCTCTCCCCTCAGTCCCACGATGCAGGGAGCCTGTTGCCAGCAGTGCTCCCTGAAAATAAAAAACCTAACAAAAAGTATTTTCAGAGAAACTCAGTAGAGCTCCCCTGCAGTGCATCCAGTCTCCTCTGGGCACAGGATCTAACTGAGGTCTGGAGGAGGGGCATAGAGGGAGGAGCCAATGCACACCAATCTAAAGTCTTTAGAGTGCCCATGTCTCCTGCAGAGCCCGTCTATACACCATGGTCCTTACGGAGTCCCCAGCATCCTCTAGGACGTAAGAGAAATAGGACTGTTAAAGGTAGTGTCAGTACACCAGATATAAGTGGTCAAACACCCTCGTACCCAAACATGGAATCTGGGCTGCAATAGGCAAAGGGATGACCCAACAACTCATTCATTCAGCACTGCCTGAGGTAGCGGTAGGTGCCAGGAAACGCATTACAGTTTTAAGTGAGAATTTTCTTTTTCTTTTATGCTTCATTTTTTGCCTGATCTTTAACTTGTTATGCTGTGTTTTTAAGTTGTTTTTACATTACTATTTTTACATTATTTGAATTTTAATTATAACTCTAACCACTGTTGTCTACGACTGTGAAAATTATTTTGTTATTTTAAATGAATTTCTCCATGACAACAGTGAGTTATATTATGATGCCACTAATCTACTGCAGTTAATAAAATAATTTGATTATTGCTTAGCAATTTTTATTGGGTCATCCCTTTATTTGCCAATTGCAGCTTAGATTCCATGTTGGGGGAAGAGGGTGTTTGACTACTTATATCTTAAATACTGACAGTACCTTTAACAGTCCTATATTGCTTAGCTCTGATCTATGGAGAGTAAGAGACTAGTTTTACATAGCAGAAGATCTGTCTACTAAGTACCCTTCTCAGCACTGGATATATTCTCTTGTTTTCAATTCTATTTATTTGGGTTAGGTTTGTTAACCCACATTTTCTCCTTATGTCACAGAGATTGGGTACCCATTGGTGCTGCTCTTACACTCATGTTTATAACATACAAATAGTTATGCTAGTTCAGGTGCTTAACAAAAAGTTTGTTTTTTTTTCAGTAAAATCAACTTGATCTTGTTGCATTTTCTCTCACCTCTTCCTGGCGATCATTTAAATTATAACATGCCAGAACAATGAAATCATTCCACCAAACCAGACCTCCTGTCACAGCCATGTTCTGCTCCTGAAACAAGTTGACAAGAATCAATGACCACATTGCTTCAGATTCAATAGGTGGGATTTATGGAGTACTAAATACCGAAATTAGTGACAAAATTTTTATTTCTTAATTCACTCAACATTTTTAAACCATTGGAAAGAAAGCCTCTATTGGAAATAGTTTTCAATTAAAATTTAATAAATATTTTATTTACAAAGACAGATATAACTGTAGGCTGTATGGCTCAAAATGTGACCAATTACAAACTTATTAGTAGATGGAATTAAAGCCCCGACATTCTCTGCGACTGTCTCATGTTGGATAAGCAATAGCTCTAAGGAGTCTATCCTCTTCCACACCTGGTGGGAATGTAATAGCATCACTCACATTTGTGACCAAGCTAACAGATTTTCTAATGTATTAATGGGTGACAAGCTCCTTGTTTACCATGCTTTTTTTTAGCACATCTCCCCCTTTCTGAGACACCTATATCCAAATAAAAGGAATTTGCTTAAAAATCCATAATATAGAGAAAGTCCACTTCTTCTAACCAGATAAAGATCTGGTTGCCGAGCAAAATCTTCAGCTTTAACAAAAATTATTTGAAGGTAGTGAACAAACTGCAGGTGTATCTAGTTTGCTTTGTGTGTGGTTCTTTATACATTGAAATTGTTTATTTATTTTAAGTCATAACAAAATAATCCTAATGGTAGACTTATAGGCCCTACACACTGGCAGATAACACTGAAAGATATGAACGATATCGTTCATTAATGAACGAGATACCGTTCATATCTTTCAGTGTGGAGGCACCAGCGATGAATGATGCGCGGCCCCGCGCTCGTTCATCGCTGGTGCCCCGTCGTTTGTGCATGCAGGCCAATATGGACGATCTCGTCCATATTTGCCTGCACTGCTATGGAGCCGGGTAACGGGGGGAGTAAAGAAACTTCACTCCCCCCGTCACTACCCCCCCGCCGCCGGGTCACCTGTCGTCCGTATCCGCCACCGGGCAGCTCGGCGGCGGATCTATCAGTGTGTAGGGCCCATTACCATCGATAACTCGATTTCTCCTAAGTCCACAGTATAACATTGGGATGAGGTAGTGACAGCGGATTGGCACCGAACGATCAAAGCTTTCAGCCTCCCAGCATGCAACGGCCCGTCCCTATATACCCACCTCCTGGCTCAGGCAATTCAGTTGTTTTCCAAAGCTCAAGACAGGAGCATCATAGAGAGCCCTAATCAGGTGAGAAGAACACATATGCACACCCTTCCGTACAAGAGGACGAGGTTAGTGAGTGAATGGATCCTCAAATCAGGTGCGTCAGGGTGGGTTCCCTGTGGATCCTGTGGACTTAGGAGAAAGAGTTATCAACGTTAAGTCTACCATAATGATTATTTCTCCGGCACGGTCCACAGGTTATCCACAGGATAACATTGGGATGTCCCAAAGCAATTTAATGGTGGGGATGCTCCTGACTGGACAAGAGAATCCTTTCCCGAATTCAGCGTACTGAGAGGCAAAAATAAGAATTTAAACCTACCGGTAAATCTTTTTCTCCTAGTCCGTAGAGGATGCTGGGGACTCCGTAAGGACCATGGGGAATAGACGGGCTCCGCAAGAGACATGGGCATAATAAAGAAACTTTAGAATGAGTGTGCACTGGCTCCTCCCTCTATGCCCCTCCTCCAGACCTCAGTTAGAGAAACTGTGCCCAGAGGAGACGGACAGTACGAGGAAAGGATTTTGTCAATCCAAGGGCAAGATTCACACCATCCACACCGTATAACCTGGAATATACGAACCAGTCAACCGTATGAAACAGAACAGCATCAGTCAAAGACTGAACAAAACTGTAACCTAACCCTTATGCAAGCAAATAACTATATACAAGTCTTGCAGAATGTTATCCGCACTGGGACGGGCGCCCAGCATCCTCTACGGACTAGGAGAAAAAGATTTACCGGTAGGTTTAAAATCTTATTCTCTCTTACGTCCTAGAGGATGCTGGGGACTCCGTAAGGACCATGGGGATTATACCAAAGCTCCCAAACGGGCGGGAGAGTGCGGATGACTCTGCAGCACCGATTGAGCAAACATGAGGTCCTCCTCAGCCAGGGTATCAAACTTGGAGAATTTAGCAAAAGTGTTTGAACCCGACCAAGTCGCCGCTCGGCAAAGCTGTAATGCCGAGACGCCTCGGGCAGCCGCCCAAGAAGATCCCACCTTTCTAGTGGAATGGGCCTTCACCGAATTAGGTAACGGCAATCCAGCCGTAGAATGAGCCTGCTGAATCGTGTTACAGATCCAGCGAGCAATAGTCTGCTTAGAAGCAGGAGCGCCAACCTTGTTGGCTGCATACAGGACAAACA
Source organism: Pseudophryne corroboree (assembly GCF_028390025.1). NCBI lineage: Eukaryota > Metazoa > Chordata > Amphibia > Anura > Myobatrachidae > Pseudophryne > Pseudophryne corroboree. The sequence goes on along the minus strand of NC_086444.1, from coordinate 526,080,468 downwards.
GAGCTTCAGTTTTCCTAATTCGAGACGTCCTGGCTACGTAAATTTTTAAGGCCCTGACTACATCAAGGGATTTGGAATCCTCCAAATCTCCCGTAGCCACAGGCACCACAATAGGTTGGTTCATATGAAAAGAGGAAACCACCTTAGGCAAAAATTGAGGACGAGTTCGCAACTCCGCTCTATCCACATGGAAAATCAGATAAGGGCTTTTGTGAGATAAAGCCGCCAACTTAGACACTCGCCTTGCAGGCGCCAAGGCCAACAGCATAACCACTTTCCAAGTGAGATATTTTAATTCCACGGTTTGAAGAGGCTCAAACCAATAAGACTTAAGGAACTGTAACACCACGTTAAGGTCCCATGGTGCCACAGGGGGCACAAAAGGAGGCTGGATATGCAGCACTCCCTTCACAAAAGTCTGGACTTCAGGTAGAGAAGCCAATTCCTTCTGAAACAAAATAGACAGGGCCGAAATCTGTACCTTAATGGAACCTAATTTTAGGCCCAAATTCACTCCAGTCTGTAGGAAGTGGAGAAAACGGCCCAGATGGAATTCCTCCGAAGGAGCATTCTTGGTCTCGCACCAAGACACATACTTCCTCCAGCTACGGTGATAATGTTTCGCTGTCACCTCCTTCCTAGCCCTTATCAGAGTAGGAATGACCTCATCCGGAATGCCCTTTTCAGCTAGGATCCGGCGTTCAACCGCCATGCCGTCAAACGCAGCCGCGGTAAGTCTTGTAATAGACAGGGCCCATGTTGCAACAGGTCCTCCCTGAGAGGAAGAGGCCACGGATCTTCTGTGAGCATTTCCTGTAGCTCCGGATACCAGGCCCTTCGAGGCCAATCTGGAACAATGAGAATTGCCTGTACTCCTTTTCGTCTTATGATTCTCAATATTTCTGAGATGAGAGGAAGAGGAGGGAACACATAGACCGACTGGAACACCCACAGAGTCACCAGGGCGTCCACCGCCTGAGGGTCCCTTGACCTGGCACAATACCTCGGGAGTTTTTGTTGAGGCGTGACGCCATCATGTCTATTTGAGGCAGTCCCCACTGACTTGCAATCTCTGCAAAGACTTCTTGATGAAGTCCCCACTCTCCTGGATGGAGATCATGTCTGCTGAGGAAGTCTGCTTCCCAGTTGTCCACTCCCGGAATGAAGACTGCTGTCAGAGCGCTTACATGATTTTCCACCCAGCGAAGAATTCTGGTGGCTTCTGCCATTGCCACTCTGCTCCTTGTTCCGCCTTGGCGGTTTACATGAGCCACAGCCGTGACGTTGTCTGACTGAATCAGAACCGGTAGGTCGCGAAGAAAATTCTCCGCTTGACGTAGGCCGTTGTATATGGCCCTCAATTCCAGTACGTTGATGTGTAGACAAGCCTCCTAGCTTGACCACAGACCCTGGAAGTTTCTTCCCTGTGTGACTGCTCCCCAGCCTCGGAGGCTCGCGTTCATGGTCACCAGAACCCAGTCCTGAATGCCGAACCTGCGACCCTCTAGAAGGTGAGCACTCTGCAGCCACCACAAGAGAGATACCCTGGCCCTGGGGGACAGGCTGATCATCTGATGAATGTGTAGATGTGACCCGGACCACTTGTCCAGAAGGTCCCACTGAAAGGTCCTCGCCTGGAACCTGCCGAATGGAATGGCCTCGTAAGACGCCACCATCTTTCCCAGAACTCGAGTGCATTGATGGACCGACACTCTTTTTGGCTTTAACAGGTCCCTGACCACGTTCTGGAGTTCCTGGACCTTTTCCATCGGGAGAAAAACCCTTTTTTGTTCCGTATCCAGAATCATGCCTAAGAAAGGCAAACGGGTCATTGGAACCAACTGTGACTTTGGTAGATTGAGAATCCAGCCGTGCTGTTGCAATACCCTCAGGGAGAGTGACACGCTGTTCAGCAACTGTTCTCTCGATCTCGCTTTTATTAGGAGATCGTCCCAGTACGGGATAATTGTGACACCCTGCTTGCGCAGGAGCACAATCATTTCCGCCATTACCTTGGTGAAAATCCTCGGGGCCGTAGAAAGCCCAAACGGCAACGTCTGAAATTGGTAATGACAATCCTGTACAGCAAATCTCAGGAACACCTGATGAGGAGGATATATGGGGACATGAAGGTATGCATCATTTATGTCCAGGGACACCATATAATCACCCCCCTTCAGGCTGGCGATGACCGCTCTGAGCGATTCCATCTTGAATTTGAACCTTTTCAAGTATAGGTTTAAGGATTTCAAATTCAGAATGGGTCTGACCGAACCATCCGGTTTCGGTAGCACAAACAGTGTTGAGTAGTACCCTGTCCCCTGTTGAAGCAGGGGAACTTTGACCACCACTTGTTGAAGAGACAGCTTTTGAATTGCATTTAAAACTACTTCGTTCTCCGGGGAAGAAGCTGGTAGGGCCGATTTGAAAAAACCGGCGAGGAGGCACCTCTTCGAATTCCAGCTTGTAACCCTGGGAAACAATGTCTATTGCCCAGGGATCCACCTGTGATTGAATCCAGAAGTGGCTGAAAAGTCGAAGACGTGCCCCCACTGGGGCGGACTCCCTAAGGGGAGCCCCAGCGTCTTGCGGTGGATTTTGTAGAAGCCGGGGAGGACTTCTGTTCCTGGGAACTAGCTGTAGTTGGCAGCTTTTTCCCTCTGCCCTTACCTCTGGCGAGAAAGGAAGATCCCCGTACTCTCTTGGATTTATGCGACCGAAAGGACTGCATCTGATAATGTGGCGTTTTCTTTGGCTGTGAGGAAACATAAGGTAAAAAAGTGGATTTACCTGCCGTAACTGTGGAAACCAGGTCCGTGAGACCTTCCCCAAATAATTCTTCACCCTTGTAAGGCAAAACCTCCATATGCTTCTTTGAGTCGGCATCACCCGTCCATTGTCGGGTCCACAGGGCTCGCCTAGCAGAAATGGCCTTGGCGTTGGCTCTGGAACCCAGTAGGCCAACATCTCTCTGAGCATCTCTCATATATAGGACAGCATCCTTAATATGACCCAAGGTCAATAAAATTGTATCCTTATCCAGGGTATCAATTTCAGCAGACAAGGTATCTGTCCACGCTGCTACAGCGCTACAAACCCAAGCCGACGCTATCGCTGGTCTGAGTAATGTACCAGTATGTGTGTAAATTGACTTCAACGTAGTCTCTTGCCTGCGATCAGCAGGATCTTTGAGAGTTGCTGTATCTTGAGACGGCAGCGCCACCTTTTTGGATAAGCGCGTCAACGCTTTGTCCACTCTGGGAGAGGATTCCCACCGTATCCTTAGCCGGGAAAGGATAGGCCATAAGAATCCCTTTGGGAATCTGCAGTTTCTTGTCTGGAGTTTCCCAAGCCCTTTCAAACAACTCATTTAGCTCATGTGAAGGAGGGAAAGTAACCTCAGGTTTCTTTTCCTTATACATGCGCACCCTCGTGTCCGGGACCGAGGGGTCATCTGTGATATGCAAAACATCTTTTATAGCAATAATCATATAATGAATACTTTTTGCCAATTTCGGCTGCAACCTCGCATCATCATAGTCGACACTGGAGTCAGAATCCGCGTCGGTATCAGTGTCTGCTACTTGGGATAGTGGGCGCTTTTGAGACCCAGAAGGGCCCTGTGACATAGTGAAAGGCAGGGATTGACTCCCTGTATTTCCCCTGGACTCCGCTTTGTCCAACCTTTTGTGTAATAAATTCACATTTGCATTTAAAACATTCCACATATCCAACCAATCAGGTGTCGGCGTTGCCGACGGAGACACCACACTCATTTGCTCCACCTCCTCCCTAGAAGAGCCTTCCGCTTCAGACATGCCGACACACGTGTTCCGACACCCCACACACTCAGGGAAATCTCTAATCTGGAGATAGTTCCACCCAACCAGGCCCTTTGGAGAGACAGAGAGAGAGTATGCCAGCACACACCCAGCGCCAATGACCCTGGAAACACAAGTCCCAGCTATATACAGCGCTTTTTTGTTTATATATATATATATATATATATATATATATATATATATATATATATATATATATATATATACACACACACAAATGAGAAATAAGAGGCGGCACTCAGCAGACTTGTGAAAAAATTCAATGCAGTGTAATCAGTACGGCCGTACTGATTACACTGCATTGAATTTTTTCACAAGTCTGCTGAGTGCCGCCTCTTATTTCTCATTTGTGTCTATACAAGGGTTTTACCCTGAGGAGGGCACCGGAGCAAGGTACACCCATCTGGGGAGGCCAAAAGTGTTGTGCATATATATATATATATTTATTTTGACTGTGCCCAAATTATGTGCCCCCCCCCCTCCTTCAAAGCCCTCTGTCACCGTGTTCAGCAGGGGAGAGTCCAGGGAGCCAGCTTCTCAGCAGCGTGCTGTGGAGAAAATGGCGCTGGTTAGTGCTGTGGGATCAAGCTCCGCCCCCTCAGCGGCGGGCTTCGGTCCCGCTCAAAATACAAAATAACCTGGCGGGGGATTGTATATTATACTGCCATAGCTGAATATACCTGTAATGCCAGCCAAGAGGATTATTGCTGCCCAGGGCACCCATCTGTGCCTGTGTGTGTGTGTGCGGGAGCAATGGCGCGCAGCGTTACCTCAGTGAAGATCCAAAGTCTTCTGCCGCCTGTGAAGTCTTCTTTCTTCGTATACTCACCCGGCTTCAATCTTCCGGCTCTGCAATGAGGACGGCGGCGCGGCTCTGGGACGAACGGCAAGGGTGAGACCTGCGTTCCGATCCCTCTGGAGCTAATGGTGTCCAGTAGCCTAAGAAGCAGAGCCTATCACTGAAGTAGGTCTGCTTCTCTCCCCTCAGTCCCACGGCGCAGGGAGCCTGTTGCCAGCAGGACTCCCTGAAAATAAAAAACCTAACAAAATTCTTTATTACAGAGAAACTCAGGAGAGCTCCCCTGAAAGCACCCAGTCTCCTCTGGGCACAGGATCTAACTGGAGGAGGGGCATAGAGGGAGGAGCCAGTGCACACCCATTCTAAAGTTTCTTTATAGTGCCCATGTCTCCTGCGGAGCCAGTCTATTCCCCATGGTCCTTACGGAGTCCCCAGCATCCTCTAGGACGTAAGAGAAAGGTATCAAAGGCATAATGTCTAATGAATGTGTTAATGGAAGACCATGTGGCTGCCTTACATATCTGTTCTGTTGAAAAACCACGTTGTGCTGCCCATGACGGACCTACCTTACGAGTAGAACGAGCAGTCTCATTAGCCGGAACAGGGAGATCAGCTTGAGAATATGCTTCTGAGATAGTCAGGCCATCCTCTCTTGTGAAATCTGTAGAGAATGAAGAGAGTGTCTTTTTCTGATGGCACTGGTATGGTCCACGTAGATCCATAAAGCACGGACTACGTCCAACGATGCATCTCCCACAGAAAGGTCCGGCCTTTGGAAGGCCCGGACTACAATTTCTTCGTTAAGGTGGAATTTAGACACCACCTTAGGAAGATACCCAGATTTGGTTCTGAGAACCGCTCTATCTGGATAAAAAATTAGAAAAGGAGGGCGACATAACGCCCCTAAATCTGAAACTCTTCTAGTTGAAGCAATTAGCCAGTAGAAAGAGAACTTTAGCGGTCAACCGTTTAAGATCCACTCGTTTTAGTGGTTCAAATGGGGCAACTTGAAGGGCCTTTAGGAATAAACTTAAATCCTAAGGCACTGTAGGAGGAACAAAAGGAGGTTGAATGTGCAGCAATCCCTGGAAAAAAGTATTCACATCCTGTAGGTTAGCAATTTTCTTTTGGAACCATACAGTAAATGCTGACACTCGCACTCTCAAAGAAGCAACCCCTTAGACCTTTGTCCATACCTGCCTGAAGGAATTCTAGGACTCTAGAAACTCTGAAAGACCTAGGATCAAATTTCCGGTCACTGCACCATTGAATATAGGCTTGCCATATTCGGTGATAAATGCGAGCTGAGGAAGGTTTCCTTGCTCTAAGAATTGTTTGAATTACCTGTTGTGAGAATCCTCTTGCTTTTAGGATGGAGGTCTCAAGAGCCTCGCCGTCAAAGACAGTCGATCCAGGTGCTTCTGATAAGCAAGGACCCCGAGACAGTAGATCTGGACGTTCAGGGAGTAGGAATGGAGCAACCATCGACAGCCTCTGCAGATCTATGTACCAATGTCTTCTGGGCCAAGCCAGAGCTATTAGTATCACGGCGTCCCTTCCTTGATTTGCCTTTCACATCACTCTGGGTAACAGGGCGATTGGTGGAAAAACAGGCCAGACGAAAGTCCCATCTCACTGACCGGGCATCCACAAAGATCACTTTGGGATTCTTTGTTCTTGACTTGTATGCGGGAACTTTATTGTTCTGACGGGATGCCATAAGATCTCTCTCTGGTAACCCCCACTTGTCTACCAGAATTTGGAAGACCTCGGGGTGTAAAGCCCATTCGTTTGCATGAATGGCATGTTGACTGAGAAAATATGCTTCCCAGTTTAGGACTCCCGGAATGAACACTGCTGACAAGGCTGGATGATGAAGTTCTGCCCACTTTAACGTGCGACTTACCGCCTTCATTGCGTTTAGGCTGCAAGTTCCTCCCAGACGGTACGCTACTGCCGTTGCATTGTCCGAACGGTTTTGGTTTGGTATCCCCTGAAGGATGTCCTTTGCCTGAATAAGTGCCATACATATGGCCCGAAGTTCAAATATATTTATTGACCGGAAACTTTCTTCCTTGGTCCACTGTCTCTGGAAGCAACTCCCTTCCTGGCACCGCTACCCAGCCCTGAAGGCTGGAATCCATTGTCAGAATTTCCCAATCGGATATCTAAAAGGGTCTCCCTTTGTCCAGATGGGATGTCTGCAGCCACCAGGCTAATGACCTACACACTTCTAGAGGAAGGACCATAGTCTGAGTTTTTATTGCTTGATGAAAACCATTCCATTTGGAAAGGATCAGACGTTGCAGAGACCTCGAGTGGAACGGACCATACTCCATCATGTCGAATGTCGACACCATCAACCCCATCACACACATTGCTGCGTGAATGGATACCTTTTGACTGTGTAGCAGCTCATGAATCCTTCACTGAATTTTGGATATTTCCTGGCCTTCGTTTCCATTCAAGATGGGCTGGTACAAAAAAACCTTTGAGGAGGGTGTTTCTTGAAAGCAAACGCATAACCGTGAGATATCGCTTCTTGAACCAAGGCATATGTGGTAGACTGCTGCCAGATCTGTGCAAACTGAAGAAGTCGGCCTCCCACCCTGGGGTCCCCCAGGTGGAGGCCCGCACCATCAGGCTGATGGCTTATCTTCTGATTTGGAAGTCGACCCTCTGGTAGCCCAATGCTTTTTATTCTTACCAGACTTGTCAGATTGAGACTGTTTGCCATAACCCTTTTCTTTTGCTTTTCCTTGAGTTCGAAAGGGCCGAAAAGTTGGAAATGTAGGCATGGATTTGTGTGTGGAAGGAAACTTTACTTTCTTGGAATCTGCTCGACTCCAAAATACTGTTTAATTCTTTACCATAAAGAATATCTCCAGTAAAAGGCAAAGACTCTAGAACCTTTTTGGATTCTGAGTCAGCTTTCCATATACGTAGCCAAACCGCTCTGCGAGCTCCTACTGCTGAGGCTGATGCCTGAGAGGCAATTGTACCAATATATAAGGCTGCTTCTTCCGTAAAAATAGCTGCCTGTTTGATATGTGCAATATTGGATTTTTGCTCTCTAGATGGCATTGAGAGGTCATCGTCCAATGCATCAGCCCAGGCTGCCACTGCTTTTGACATCCAGGATGTGTCCATGGCTGGTCTTATGATTGCCCCAAACAAGGAGAAAATGGTTTTAAGAAAACCATCTATTTTCCTATCCATGACATTATTTAATGATGTTGAAGGCAGAGGTAATGTAGAGTTTCGCACCAATCGAATGACATGCGCATGTACTTTGGGAGCCACCTCCCTTTTTAAACAGTCCCCAGCCGGAAGAGGATAATGGGAATTCCATTTCCTTGGAATTCTAAACTTCTTACTGGGTGTAACCCAAGCATCTTGCATAATTTCAGTCAGCAGTTCTGACCCAGGAAACTCAGTCCTAACTATTTTGGGACGTTTAAATACAAATGCCTTAGATTTTTAACAAAGGATCTGCTGCCTCCTCGAAGGATAGAATGACTTTCATAGCACTAAATAGATCAGGAATGTCCACTGAGCTGAAGCCTCACTCCTCGTCTCTGTATGCATACCCGGAGTGCAATGAGTCCTCATCCTCTGACGAGACCTCATCTGAAACGTGTAGATTGTTAAGATGTTGATTCATGTCTATGTGATTTACTTACCACTGATCTTTCAGCCTGTTTCTGTTGAGAGGCTGCCGATTCATGATCTGGATGTGATACCCCCAGGTGGAATGTTGCATGTAAGGGTTAATAAGGTAACCTATCCCTTGTATAGGAGCTGGCATTATCCACTCAGCTATATTGGATGTCTGTGCAAAAGTAGCCCATGGGGGTTCAATTTGAACCTGTGCCTGCCTCGGATTATTCAAGCGGCTTTGGTGAAAGAGAAAACAATTTGCACATAATCCATTTTGAACCAGATCCTGAGAAGTTAACCCAGTTTTGCAAAACAAACATGACATGAGTGTTGGTGCTACTGTGGAGAGTGTATCCTCCTCACCCTTGCCTCTCTTAGACATGATAAATAAATCACACACCTTTACAGTTTTTACTACAAAAATTGTGACTGCAATCACTTTAAAATTTGTTAAAGTGACATACAATTCGATCCCTCCCTGCTTTGCACAAGCATTGAGGACCGGAATACAGAGAAACTGACAGAAAATAGTAAAGTCAGCAATCACACTAGCAATCAGTCACAGGTTATACATTAGTAGAATAAGCAATATGAGCACATAATCAACTACAGATACATTTCAAGTATGTAGGAGAAAAATATGACTGTATTACCTTATCTAGGAGTTTAGACGTATTCAGTCGCACAGCGAAAGAAAACAGCAGAAATAGTTTACAGACTCATATGCATCAGGCACTTATCCAACTATTCGTACCAAACTTAGATAGAGACTTATTATCACCTGGCTCAGGAGAGTGGGATACAGGGAGACTTCACCCCGCTTCCAGGATTGATCAATACGTTAGTGAACACTGAGTGGATGCAGACACTATTCGTGTACATAATCGCCCCGTGAACCTACAGTGAACACCGACGCACCACTCATACAGCTGCCTATGCTGCAACTAGGTCCTTTTAGATACACAGAGTCTCAAGACGGAAGCGGGAACTCAGTTCATGGTGGGAAACTCGGAGGAAACTGGTCACGAACTGGGGGGGGCGACCAAGGGAGCGTGTTACTCCCGATTGCTGACACCAACCCTAGGGATTGCTGCCTCATACTACCCCTGGAGCCTATGATCCCTGAGGCCTAGCGCTGGTGCACCTGAGGTGGCAGAAACGTCAGCGACTGTTTGGTAGTCTCTATCTACTAAACTCCCCTACTAAGCAGAAACCAATGCCTTTCCTTCTACCCGTGCTCCGGCCACAGCCTGCTAATGTCTGCTTGACTTTCTAGTACATCCTACACAGATGCCCACCGAAACAGAACTGTACAAGTGGGTAAACGTTGTCGCGACTCGGCAGGAGTTGTGAAGTTACTCTTTCTAAGGTACGTATAAGACGCTTTTTAGAAAGATCGCTCAAAAAAAAAGTAGTAAGACTATAAAAATAAAATAAAATAAGCTTTTGGATGCTAAAAACCAGCAGCCTATTGACCATGGTCCGGCTCCTGCCGCACCAAACAAAAAACTGAATTGCCTGAGCCAGGAGGCGGGGATATAGGTGCGGGCCCGTTGCATCCTGGGAGGCCGAAAGCTTTGATCGTTTTGTGCCAATCCGCTGTTGCTACCTCATATCCCAATGTTATACTGTGGATAACCTGTGGACCCTGCAGGAGAAAACCATGTTTGTCACGTGTTCTCTACATATTTTACTGTGTAGATCTCCACAACTGCTGGCAGACCAATCTGAGGATCTATCGCTCTATGTAATATATACTGGCTCATCACGCACCTGTCAGACATTGGACAACTCTCCACTTAGCAATGAAAGATTTATGTATACTTGTAGAAAATGTCCCCTTAAATTTAGCAAGGTCTGGTCCTTACAGCAAAATTCTAGTTCTGCTCTGGAGCAGAAACCCTCCACTGTTTAGGCACTGTCTCTGTCCCACAGATGTCCCTTACCATTTCTACATATCAATGCAATTTGCTTGTACAGCATCCTCACTGTCTTGATTGTACCACATCAATACTTCACTTTGTACAATGATTTGCTTTCACTCCGTTCCAATATGATGTCTGTTTTTTATTTTTTTAACTTTAGGCTCAAAATTCAAACAGCACTTTATAAGTTTACAAGTTATTGTATATTTCCGTCTACCTTTATTTTATTTTTTGGTTGTATTTCTGTATACCATGAAAAAAATATACTATTTCAAAATAAATATGCATGATGTGTACAGCTGAGGAAGACAAACCAACATTATTGCTGGCAAGACAATAACTGGAAAACTTCCTATACGAGCCAGAAAACCTCCATGAATAAGCCATGTATGACATGTCTTTGATGTAGGCGCTATTATGGAACAGAGATGTGGTGGGGTGCAAATGAGCCTCAACTCATATTCAACACCATGGTCTAGTACAGGCATTCCCAACCACGGTCCTCAAGGCACACCAACAGTCCAGGTTTTAGTGATATCCAGGCTTCAGCACAGGCGACTTAATTAGTAGCTCAGTTATTTTGATTTAACCATCTGTGCTGCAGCCTGGATATCACTAAAACCTGCACTGTTGGTGTGCCTTGAGGACCGTGGTTGGGAATGCCTGGTCTAGTAGGATAATCATGCTTATCTAAATTCAGTGTCTGAGTGCCCTGAATATCCAGTCTGTCCCTGGCTACATATTTATATGTACCTACCAACATCTAAAAATGCTTACATATGACTAATGCCTACAGAGAACTCACTTGAGTAATATTCCCAAACAGCTTCCACTTCTTTGTGAGCAACGAGTAATGTGCAAATCCACATTTTCCAACAACAGCGACATTTTGCCCTGTCTTGTCTATGGCAGAATACTGTAAAGAGAGGAAGTACATGACCTAAACTGCATCAATCACAACAACAAAAACACATTTTAAATAATTGTACAATACATCATACAAATAGTAAAAAAATTCTATTAAAAAAAACAAAACATTACAACTACAAAACAAATCTTCACCTTATTGACAAAATTTCACAGCCCACAAAGTTATGTATATGTTCATAAATATTCTTGCCTAAAAAATAATGTACATATTACGGATGAGCAGAAACAAGTTGCAAAAAGACTGAAGCCTAGAAATTGCTTAGTGTGTATGGGTGCACACCGGTCCCGAGAGAGAGAGAGAGAGAGAGAGAGAGAGAGAGAGAGAGAGAGAGAGAGAGAGAGAGAGAGAGAGAGAGAGAGAGAGAGAGTGTGTGTGTGTGTGTGTGTGTGTGTGTGTATTACAGTCCCCAGCCCATTTCTGACTAAACACAAATATGGACCATAAAATGTGTCCAGAAGAATTTACTAGAGGACCGTGGTGAAGGAAAGGTCACCAGGAAGATGGTGACCTAAAAAAAATAAGATTTTACTCACCGGTAAATCTATTTCTCGTAGTCCGTAGTGGATGCTGGGAACTCCGTAAGGACCATGGGGAATAGCGGGCTCCGAAGGAGGCTGGGCACTCTAGAAAGATTTATGACTACCTGGTGTGCACTGGCTCCTCCCACTATGACCCTCCTCCAAGCCTCAGTTAGGACACTGTGCCCGGAGGAGCTGACATAATAAGGAAGGATTTTGAATCCCGGGTAAGACTCATACCAGCCACACCAATCACACCGTATAACTCGTGATACTATACCCAGTTAACAGTATGAATATAACTGAGCCTCTCAACAGATGGCTCAACAATAACCCTTTAGTTAGGCAATAACTATATACAAGTATTGCAGACA